>NC_056739.1:474042482-474342482 GCF_019279795.1 Protopterus annectens
TTACAATACACAAAATAAGAAAACAAAGTGGAAAAGTAGAAAAAGAGGATTAGTAATGGAGAAGTTAAAGAAATAGAAACTGAGGTTATGGATTACCTGCAAAGTGAAGAATTTAGTGTAGAAAATTAAAAAAATTTAACTCAGATAACAAGAGAACAGGATAGAGCAATGGACACCCAAATTAAGGAGAAAACAGTGGAGCAAGAAGCATCCAATCAGTTGACATATAAAGATACTTTGGAGCCTCCCATAGGAAACCAGTGCAAAGGTTCAGTTGGAGCTATACAGCAAGGGAAAGAACAGGAAACTGTGGTAACTCTGACACAGCCAATGATGCTGTGGAGTTATAGGCCAGTTAGTTCCCATATGTAAGAGCAACAGATGACATAGGGTGAAACTGAACAGAACTTGGCACAGGAAGAAGCTCTGGAACTTCCTATATAATACCCCCAGGAAATGGCGAACAAAAAATGTGCCCTCAGTTTAGAAGAAAATTATCTAAGAGATGAGTTACTTGATTTAATAGAGATGGATAGACATATAAAGATCAGTGAAAGAAATAGACTGCAAAAGGTCAATAAAACCCCAAAAGTTACAAGTTTGATAAAAGAAAATGAACACAATAATTAGGACTGTCCATAGAGATTCATAAAATATAACAGAAGTAAATAGGATACATTACTGTGCAGCTAAATTAATAACAGATAAAGTCCTACCACAAGAACAGATTAGTAAGGGGAAAGGACAGGGAGAAATAGAATGCCATCATGGAAGTATTGAATAGAGAAAACTATAAAGCTATTAAGACAAGAAATGTCACAGTTAGAAGAGAGAAGAAGAGGGAACAGATCAATAAAAATACTCAGAAAGACATGGTAAAAGCAACGCTCAGTATTACAATGGATCAGGATTTAGCATGCACTGTCTTAAATACTAAGCTCAAAATATCAGCACAGGCAGAAAAACTTAGAAGATATACAGATAAATATAATGGAAAAGTACAAAATAAGCAATTTATTGATTACCCAAAAAAGTTTTATAGGGAATTGGGAAACAAGGTAAAAGGAATTGAAAGACCACAAAAAAAGAAGATATAGATGTATTTTGTAGAAGTATTAATGAAGATTCTGTGGAACATAACAAAAGATGCTAAACGGATAGAAGAAGTAAAAGAAAGAATCTTCTTCTTTCAGCTTTTTCCGAGATAGGGGTCACCACAGCAGATCACCTGTCCACTCATGATACAGTGTCGAGTTGTCAGCCCGGCGCCCAACCTTCCACAGAAGGCACACACACACTCACACCTAGGGCCAATTTAGAGTGTCCAATTCACCTACAGCATGTCTGGCCCAGATGCAGTACCTAACTTCTGGCTAAAAATATTAACATCTTTGCATGAAGATTTAGCCATGAGTAAGAACTCTTTATATGCGCATCCCGAACAGACACCAGTCTGGCTAACAACAGGAAAAGGAATGCTCCTACTTAAGAGTGAACCTGCAAGCTACCCTAAAAATTATAGACTGATAACTTGCCATCCTACTACGTATAAACTATACACTGGAATTGATGCCAACAGAGTTTATAGTTATTTAGAAGAAAACTCAATTATAACAATAGCACAAAAGTGTAATAAAAGAAACTCATATGGAGCAAAAGATCATTTGTTGTTAAATAAAGTCATAGTGGAGAACTGCAAAAAGGGGAAGAATCTAATTATGGCATGGAAAGACTAGAAAAGAGCATGTGACAGTGTCCCACATTCATAGATAAAAGAGTGCTTAAAATGTATATGATACACCCTACACTGATAAACTACATCACTGTGACCATGAAACAGTGCCAAATCACTTTGCAGTTAAGCCACAATAAAGGAAAAAATATTATTCCAGGGATAAAAATACAAAGGGGGATATTCCAGGGTCATGGCTGTAATATGGCTCCCAGAAAGGACGAAGTGTAAAGTCCTCTCATCTTCTCTTTGTTGATGATTTCAAACTGTATAGCTCATCAGATGAGGAACTGAAAGCACAACTGCAAGTAGTCAAAACTTTTTCAGTTGATATAAGAAAGTCATTTGGTCTTGATAAATGTGCAAAAGCAACCTTTAAAGCAGGACAGCTGCAGCAGCAAGAAAACATCAGTTTGGGACCAGAATGTGATATAAAAGAGCTTGAGCAAGAGGGAGTATATAAATATTTGAGAATTGATGCTGAATCAACAATAAAACATGAACAAATACAAATAAAACTCAGTAAGGAGTATTATACAAGACTTAATCCTGAAAACAACATTGACATCTAGAAACAAAGTTCAAGCTATAAACCTATTTGCTCTTCCTGTTCTAACTTACAGTTTTGGAGTGACTGACTGGCCCCAAAAGTTGTTAGATAGCTTAGACGGGAAAACAAGAGGAATGCTTCATGCTCATCAAATGATTTATAAAAATCAGTGCATGCCAAGATTATATATTCCCCATTCTGAAGGAGATATGGGTCTCCTTGAAACTGATTACATGTATAGATCTGCAATCATGGGACTGCATACGTATCTGCTGACCTCACAAGACTCAAACATAGTGAAAGTTTTGAAACATGAGTTGAATAAATCTAAGATGACTTCCCTTCTTAGTCTAGCAGAAGCATATCAGCATCAAGTGGGATTGGAAATAAAACTAAAAGTAGATAAAAATCAGGCAGCAACTAAATGTGCTAAAAAACAAAAGAAAAATATAAGATGAAGGATCAGATGAGAAGGCAAGAAATGTGGAAAATGCATAAATATAGTTGCAAGTATATAAAACACCTGGAACAACCTTATGCTGATCAGGACTGCACACAGGAATAGTTAAGGAGAGTCAAATTCAAACCAAAAGAAGAAAGGTTAATATTGGCAGCTCAAGATAATGGACTACGTACATGCTGGTTTACAAAGTCCATTGAACATGTAGGAGAAATAGACAAATGCAGGTTTTGTAAAACAGAACTGGAAACAGTGGCACACCTTGTTGCTGGTTGTGACATACTAATGGCAGTAGGACTGTATAATGAAAGGCATAATAATGTGGCATGACTGTTGCGCTGTTTATTGTGCAAAGATTATGATACTGAAGTAGCTGAAAAACATTGGAAACATGAGCCACAAAGCATCATAGAAAATGATGAAGTCTACATCACAGTTCAAAAGATAGATGCAAAAAAAACAGATATAGTGGTCCATGAAAAGAAGTCAAAATTAGCACTGATCATTGAAATTGCTACACTGGGTGGCTACAGTGGTGCAGTGGTTAGCATTGCCACCTCACAGCAAGAGGTCCTCTGGTCTGGATCCGCGGCTGGAGTGCCTTCTGTGTGGAGTCTGCATGTCCTCCCTGTGGTCACGTGGGTTTCCTCTAGGTGCTCCGGTTTCCTCCCACATCCCAAAGACATGCTGTAGGTGGATTGGACACTCTAATATGGCCCTAGGCATGAGTGTGTGCCTTCTGTGGAAGGTTGGGCACTTTGCTGGCAACTCAACACTGTAAAACTCCACTGCCAATCATGAGCAGACAGGTGATCCACTGTGGTGACCCCTAACTGGGAAAAGCTAGAAGATGATTGAAATCGCTATACCCAGTGACCAAAGTGCCTTGTGTACAGAAAGACACAAAGTCATAAAATATCAGGCTTTACAGGCAGAAATGAAAGCAATGTGGAAGAAAGATACCAAGACAGTACTGGTAGTAGTAGGAGCAACAGGTCTTATAAAAAAGAATCTACAATCGTATTTAGATATGTTATATATCTTTCAAATTCCTCCCTCTTTCATAAGATATATAAGGAAAAGGACATAAAATAGTAGAAACATCAAGATGCTGTAACAAAAAAATCTAATAATATTTAACCAATTCTATCAGTTTCTCACTAAATACTGTGATAGAAACAAAAGGGAAGATACATTACAATTTCTATTCTATTTTTCTCACGGGCATAAACTGGTAATCTAGTAGCCACTTTATTAACAGTTTCCCCCTTAACGCAAAGGAAGGTATTCTCTATAATGGACTTGTCATACCCCCTAGAAAGAAACATTTGAGCAGTAAACCTAATTTCTTTAATACAATCTACTTCACTATTACATAACCTTCTCAGCAGTAGAAATTCACTATAAGGTAATGACAAGAACACATGGGGGGAAGGGACAACAGTTCGTGCCATGCAGAAATTGCCCACTGTCTTCAAACTTTCTATGTATGGAAGTTACAACTTCATCACTGTCACACCTCTTTGGTTTTACATCCAACTATATAGTACTATTCCCCCACTGTCGTTCGTCAAAAGAAAGACCAAGTCTGTTTTCCCCTGACCTCTAACAAAATCAGAGATCTGGTCTTGGCCACCTTGACAAACAAAAATCAAATCATTAGTATAACAAAAATAATATATTATAAAATTATTTTAAAAATATGCTTGCAAATATATTCATTTTTGAACAATTCCATTAACAAATTAGCATACATGGGGGCAAATGGTGCCCCACATGGCTGCACCCTGCAGTTGATGGTAAAGGACATTATTAAATTCAAAAAAAAAATTATTAGTTAAACTAAATTGCAAAATTTCAACAGCAAAATAGTAAGTGGACTTTCCCACAAAAAATACTGCACAGCTTGAATCCCATGTATATGTTTAATATTTGTATAAAGACTCTTCATTATCCAGTACATGTTGGCTGTCCACCTTAAATCCTTATGTTTTGATAAGAAATCATGGGTGTCCTTCATATATGATGGCAATTTAGTAACAAAAGGATTAAGAAACTCATGAAGTAACAAGCCAGTACTGTGCAGGAAATATGTACAAGCTGAGATTACTGGTCAACCCGGGGGGGGGGGGGGGGGGTATTAAAACTTTCATGAATTTTGGGCAAACCATAAAATGTGGTCATACTACATCCTTTAACTGCAAATCATTTTTCTGCATCTTCCTTAGAAAAATATCCTAATCTACGTCCCTTGCACAGTAATAATTCATATTGTTTCATTGACTCTACATATAGGTCTAAAGAAACTTCTTCATATACATACCTAACATTTAAATACTTCATACACATTTTTAAATATTGCATATAGTGCATAATCACAATCTTGTTGGCTTGTCAGTAGGCTTAATAATTAATTCATGTTGAACCCACAAGTACTTCATAGCTCTCCATTCAATTCATTTTTAGTTAAATTTTAACAAATTAAATGTTTATTACTCATAAATTCCATATATTTTGCTCTACAGTAAAATTAAGCACAGCTGAAAAATGCTAAACCACTTCATTGTTAAAAGGAGGCATAGACGAACTGCAATACTTAATATTATCTATTTTGAACAAGCAGTATGCATTTACTTCAGATTCAAACAATGCTTTAAGCCTTCACATTAAACAGTTTGGTTTTGTTACTTTTTCACAGGTACCACATTCTGTCTGTACTGAAAGCTGCCAACCTGGCTACCAAAAGGTTTCTCGTCAAGGGCAGCCTCTCTGTTGCTTTGACTGTCTGGCCTGTTCCAAGGGAGAAATCACCAACCAAACTGGTAAGTGTTGACAGACGTTAACTAGTTGTCTGTACATACAAATCATTTTGGGAACAAAACATATCATTCAAAGAGCTGATGCTCTCTTGGAACCTCCTAAAAAGACTTTTTAATGTACAAAGATAAGTTTTGTATGGGTAGACGTGTTTTTTATTTCTAGTTGTTGCTGTGCTAACGTATACTACTACTATGAATTTGCTAGGACCCATCTACAGCATTTTTTGATTTTTCTGTAAATGTCGTGTTTGCAAATCTGTAGCTAGGACAGAAGTAATTTAAAGAGTGTCAATAGAATTTTTGCACACTGTGGTCCAGGACCCCTGCAAATAGAGACTACATGGCATAACATGTATTGTTGTGAAGAAAGAATGTGGATGTAGTGATTAAATAAATAAGCATATGAAGCAAATTAACATCCAACTACTTTAGAATGCTAATGATCATGAGTCATACCTGACAGCATTTGGAAGAATAACAGCTCCTATAGTTTAGGAACATGTGTGTCTCTGTGTTACTAGTGGTGAAAAGGTAGGACTGAGAGCACATTGCAATGCTGCATTAACTACTCTGACCTCAGTGAACTTTCACTGATGTGTAATGGACATTGTAGGGAATTGGCTAATAGAGTCTATATAGTGATTTAACTAGTGGGTAGTGCTGATGATGTTGGAGTAGGAGTTAAATGCAAGCCTGAGTAATAATAAAGAAAGTATTTCCAAAGTAGTTAGCAAACATAGCTTAAAGACTGCAAAAGAAGAGATGTGGTGTATGGAATATGTTCCTTTAATACCTCAGGGTATTAAATGGAGGAATGCAATTTCACCAATGTACAGCAAAATCAGATCTGGTTATAATATACATGACACTGCATGCAAGGTTGCAGGGGGCAGTATGCTTTTAATTACATTGTCAGACACTGTAAGAAACTTTCCACCAGGTGTTTTCAGTCAAATAACTATACAAAAACTGTTAACTGTTAATATGCCAGTACTAGGTTCATATTATTTCAAATCTGGGGAGTACTTTTGTATAGTTATTCACTGAAAACACCTGGTGGAAAGTTTCTTACAGTGCTTGTTTTTTTGGGCTGTGTTACACTTGGCTTTCTGAAACTTTGAGGGACTCTGTGGATTTTGTCTTGTCATTTAATTACATTGTCTTACAAAAAGGCATATTTTCTTAGCTTTTTCACATTCATTTGCAATGCATTACCCTAACAGCAGATTATAAGCTTGTCTAATGTATTTGACATTCTGTATCCTCTCCACTTATACTCCCCTCCGCCATCCCCCACCTGTTCCATGTCACCTTGATGACATCTCTGGATTCCCTCTCTACCACTCATTCCATCATGTTTCACAACATTCTCTCTCTGAAGAAATACTTTTGGATTTCCTTAGAATATACTGATCATGCTCCCTTCTGCCTCTCTACATCCTGTTTATGGTGACCACTTCTCCTCTCTCCAAGATAATGCTGTGCACCAATATCATGTCCCTTCCTCTCTCTTCTTCTAGTCTTTATTGAAAAGAGGCTTATCTCTTTAGGCTTTGGTCAGATGCCTTACTTATCCCCTTAACCCTCCTTATGGCTTTTCCTTGAATGACTTCCAGCCGATGGATATCTAGCCTATCCTTGTAGGGCATTCAAAGTGCACAAAATACTTAGTATGTGGCCTGAGCAGGGTCAGGTTGGCCATGTGGATTTTGTGTTTCTGCAGTCTATCCCTTGAGGAAACTCTTTAGCATTCATTTGCTCACATTGCAATCTCTAGCCCTGGTCTGATCAACAGTTCAGATCGTATTCCTTCTCCGTTACCATCAATTCATATATTCCAGCTGACACTTCAAGTCAGAGTTATTGTGGCACAGATGTAGCACTGTGCATTTATCTGCACTGAGCCTCAAATGCCAGCTTCAGATCCACTTGACCAGATTAAGTGAACACTTGCAGCAAACACTTCCCAACATCTAACAAGCTATGGGTATAGTTAAACATGCAGTGGACAGGGCTGCATTCAATAGTTTTAGGAAAAAATGTGGTGCTGTGGCTGCATCTAGTTTTTTGCCATATGATATATTAATACTGTTCACTATTCCTTGAAGTATAATACACTGAGAAGAACTGGGTACAGTATAACCAATTTGATACTCCAAGAGTCACTTTTGTATTACTGACATTGTTCACATCCTTATAACCCTTTGTGTTCTATTATTCATTCAAGCAAAAATCAATGTCTTAGTATCAATAACAGCAGCATTGTCACCAATGCTGCCAGTAGCTTTTTTTGTGGGTTAGAGTAAGTCTTGCTGAAGTGCAGGTAGACCACACCTATTGTAACCACCCCAATAAAATTATCATGTAGCCAGTAATAAACCTATATCAAGTTTAGGTTAAAGCTATTCATGAACCATGTTAGTTGTCCTAGAAGTTGTTCTCTAGGAAAGAAACTCCCTTATTGTGATGTCCTTGACTTTTTCTGCTACTGTGTTTAGGCAACTAGGCCTGTAGTTCCCTGGATCACCCTGTCTCCTTGTTAAAGGAGTGATCACTGGCTGTTCTATAGCCCTCAGGTACATGTGCAATAGCCGGAGATCCACTAAAACACTGTATCAGGAATCGGACAATGCACTGTGAAGGCCAGTGGGTACATGTGCTTTTTCTCCCTTATAAAGCAATCTCTTTCTCAACCTCCTCACCTTTTCTGTACAGGTGTTTGTTCAGCTGCTTGACCACTATATCTTCCTCCTTCAGGATGACACCAGCCCCTTGCATTTATCTACAAATATTAAATAAACTATGCATTTAATACTTCTGATTTTCCCAGTAATCTCATTTTCCCTCTCAACTTTATTCGTCCTTGACAGGTCTGCCCCAGACTTCATTTTTTTCTGATACATTATACCTGAAACCTTTATTCCTTATCTGGTTCTTTCTATGAATTCCCTTTCAGATCAGGACTTTGCTACCCTCACTTCCTTTGTCTCCTACACCACCCTACCTCTATCTTCTACCTTTGCTGGGTCCTTTTGAGTTAATCATTAATCTCACCCTCTTAAGCAATAGTGGTTTTCCTGTCTGGCTTTTTTCCTTTTCCTCAAACCATTGCCTGCAACCCTGTCTACTGCATCCTTAACCATTCCCATAGTTTGCTTATTCCAGCTTATGCCCAGTCCTTACCTCATATGAGACCCTTTCTACAGTTCACCATAATTTACTCCATGTCCTGGTTATTTTGCATTTTAAATCATAGCTGCAATTTAAAAAGCAAGATTAAATGCATTCCAGCCCATATTTTATGTGGAGGATAGAAAAAGTGTACTTTTGACTTCAGAGCTTAACCACATTTATGGCTCAAACAAGTCCTTGATATTCGTTAAATCCTAAATGGGTACTGACTCTCTTTCTTTTTAGCTGCACTATCTAATTCTAGTCTCAGTATAAGCCAAATGTTAGATTCCATCTTCCAACTAAAATAAAATCATACTGGTCAAAGTATGAAAATATATTAAAAAATAACAGAGGAAAGTTGACTTTCTCTCCACAGAGTACACACTGATACAGTAACTATTACTGTTATTAAAACAGGACTCCTATTCTATCATAACAAGTATCTCCCTTGCACTTTTCTCTCAAGTTTTCAAATGGAAGATTTTCTTGACCATTATTGCTACTGCAGTCACCAGATGTAATGATATTTGGAATATTTTTCTCTCTCTTCATAGTCCTCTGATTTTACAGCTAATGTGTTTCCTGTACTTAGCAAATAGTGTTATCCATTTTTTTATAATAAGTGCCCGAAAAGTTTCATTTTTGAGGAATCCGGGGCTCATGAAGATTCCATAAGCCATTTTAATTGCCCCATCTTCATTCTCCAGTTTAAGCCAAGAAAGGCATCCTTTTTGCACCATGCTACAATTTTCAAATTTCAACCTATGTATAATGCTTGCAAATATAAAAATACTTAATGATTTTATACCAGATAGAAGCTGCCTTAAAATAAATGTCTGACTTTAACACTAGCTCGGTGAAGCTGACCCAGTCTATACTATAAAACTATCTGACATTCATAGGCCCACAACTCATGGGCCTAATTCCATGGACAATCTTATTAGGACTAGCATAGTGTTTTAAGAACTAGCAATTCCATCAGATTTCCTACATTAATATAGACAACATAAATTGTTTTGTGCGACATATAGCAGTATAGCAGAGGAAGGCAGTTTGAATAATAGGTTTAAGACATGTCAACCTAGAGGATTAAGTTACTTATGTGTATTATAGTCATAAAGACTCCTTGTATTTCATTCACATTTTTCTTTCCATCCAGAGTGGATATTGTTATTTCTTCATTCACCCCCTCAAAGCAACAAGACAATGATCAATAATAAACAGTAGAAGGGGCAAAATATGTCATATACCAGCAACAACCTTGTACCCTTTTAGAAAACACTACAAATTGTGCTTTGACAACCCTTCCTGCACTGCTCAACAAGCCAAGGAAAAGCTGAAATCCTCACCATTAATATGTTGACATACCTCAAACTTCCATATATATCTCACAACTGAAATACCAAGATGCATAGCCAGAGGTGCCCATTTCTAAACTGGGCTTCCAAGAACTATATAGTACAAAGAAGTTATCTCTGTGTTGAATTCTTGCAGCAACCATTCATTCAGGAGGAATAGCAAGCATATTTAGTTTAAAAAAATTCCATTTATTTATCCCCAGAGAGATGATTGTCCTTGTTTTAACAACTTGTTTCTTTATGCAACCCACAAAAGTGACCCAGTAAAAAGCTAACATTTTACCAGGCTCTGATTCTAGAAGTTGTTGCAATCCTAATTTCTCTATTCTGCTTAAAAAACACCTTATATAAATTACTGAAGTATTTTCTGCACAGCTATTGGTAATACGTTTGCAGTCTGAAATCATCAGTATTAAGATCCCAATAAGCTGGAATTCCTGATCTAAGAAGGCCATCATTTGCTTTATTTTCTGGTCTGAGTTTTCTCCAGATTTCGCCAAATATTAATGAATCATGAAATTTTATTACTGCTGAAACAAGTAATGTAAGAGAGCTTTGTAAAGTCTCACCAAAATATTTAGCTTACTTCATAGAGTATAAATACATTTCATCAACCTAGTACTTTTAACTTACCTCTGTTTATGTATTGCTCTGTATTCTCTTCCTCTCCATGCCACCTGCATTAACCCACTAGTTATGTCTGATCTGTCTCATGGCCAAAATGAACAGTCTACCTACATAGTATCCATATGACCAATAAAATATAATCAGCAGGACATAACACCATAATTAAAATGAATTTCCATAATTTGTCAGTCGATGAACTATGAAAGACATTCCTTAGCTCTCCTGTTATACCTCAGTATTCACCATCAAGGAATATATATTGGTCAGTAAGGAGTCTGAAGTACATGAAAGAAAAATATTAATCTAATTTTCCTGTGTTTTCAAATATTTTTATTTGTGCTCCATTCTAAACCTGTCCCCACAAGAAGACAAAGTTCCTAAATTCACTTTTCTCTGTTAAGCTCCTCAGTTTTGCACTTTGATTTTTCAATTCTAGGGGACTCTTAACAGGACAATGTCTGTCCTCAGAAAATGCCGCTCCATTACAAATGCGATCTTATAAAAGGATGACAGACAGTTATGTAAACTTAATGAATTACAGTACATGACAGTAGCAGTGACTGAAGTCCTCCCTTCCCAGTGTTCATGTAAGTAATGGCTAAGGCTAATAATGTAAACAGGGTCATGTCTTCAAGGATTGCCATAAAAATGTAATCAAGACACGTCATTTTTAATTGTTTATATATGAAAATGGACAGCAAAAGCTCAAGGAAGGGGAAGATGCTACAGTCGTGCAATCTCATATACACAGACGTGGTATAAGACCATGTTGTACTATCATATCAATGACTAAAATGTCATGTGACAACCAGTTGTATTTTTCCTGCAAGCTATATACATTACTTTGAACTAGCGTCTCAGCTAATAAGTGGCTAGTTAAAAAGATTACATTTGTTGTCATGTGGCCATATAAAGAATAATTTTCTAGTGGCTAATAATCCTGTCATCATTTGTCCTAGTCGATGACCATAGAAAGTGTATCACTCCTAACACTGCGGGGTAGGTATGTCATCATTTTTGGAATACTTACTGATCATGACATCAATAACATCTCTCTGTACACCTGCCATGACATGAAATTAGAAGGCATTATTTCCAGTCCAGAGAAACTCCTAATAAAGTGCATGCAGAAAGCATGTTATACAGTGATGTACTACATGGAGTTATAGCCTACAGCAAAGTGAAGCATCTAGTAGAAAAAGTGCATGGCTTTGATTGTTGCTGTTCCTCAATAACTAATATTTTTTTTTTGTATGTAATTTGTCTGTTTTTTAAATATGACCTATTAGGCTTAACACTTGCAGGTCATCAATATCTTTTACAATTATATGATAAAAAAATGACAAGGCATTTATTACAGATTCATTTAATACTAATTCACTTATATTTATTTTCCAAAGATGCAGTGAGTTGCTTGAAGTGTACTGAAGACTTATGGTCTAATGAGAAACGAGATAGATGCATTCCCAAAATCCTGGACTATCTCTCGTATGAAGACCCTATTGGAGCTTCACTATTTTTTTGTTCAAGTACCCTGAGTGTTTTGACAGTTTCCATTCTCTGCATTTTCATTAAGTTCAAGGACACTCCAATAGTCAAAGCTAACAACCGTGAGCTCAGCTACTTACTACTACTTGCCCTCATGTTCTGCTTCCTGTGTTCCCTGCTTTTCATTGGTCGTCCCATGAAGCTGAACTGCATGTTCCGTCAGATGGTGTTTGGTCTGACATTCTCCCTTTGTGTGTCTTGTATTTTAGCCAAAACTGTAACTGTGGTGATTGCCTTTAGTGCCACAAAACCTGGAAGCAGGTTAAGGAATTGGGTAGGATCCAGGGTATCTACTTTGATTGTCATTGTGGGATCATTGGTTCAAGTGATCATATGTTTTGTTTGGTTGTCTTTATCTGCTCCTTTCCCAGAATTCAAAAAGACCTCAGAAGATGGAAAGATAATCATTGAGTGCAATGAAGTTTCAGCAGTAGCTTTTTGGAGCATGCTGGGATATCTTGGCTTGTTAGCTGTTGTTTCCTTTGTAGTTGCCTTCCTAGCCAGGAACTTACCTGGCAGCTTCAGTGAGGCCAAGTATATTACCTTTAGCATGCTGGTATTTGTCAGTGTGTGGCTGTCATTTATTCCTGCATACCTGAGCACCAGGGGGAAGTATATGGTTGTCGTGGAAATTTTTGCCATCTTGACTTCTAGTGCTGGAATGTTAGGCTGTATATTCTTACATAAATGTTACATCATAATACTGAGGCCAGAACTGAACACCAGGGGATATCTGATAGGGAAAAGTGAGTCATAAAACTCTAAAAAATAAATGATAAATATCTCGAAATTGTTTCTGCATAATGTGAAGGTATTTAATATAGCTGAGAAGGTACTGGTGAATCATAAATCAAGGTTCTCTGACAGTTCTTTTAAATATATCTGAAGTTGTCTTCATCAAACTTACACTGTGTCAGTAGAATTATTGTGTTTAGCTAATGTTTTTTGGAATGAGTGTTTAAACAATTACAGCTGACTGAAAACTGTAATGGCTGGCCATACAATCTCTACGGCATGGAAGAGGGAACTACTATTGACCATACAGCAAACTAGACTCTTTCTGAAAGTGCAATTTGTGTTACTAAGGAAAACAGAACTTTTCCTCCAAGATCATTGCAAAAGAACGTATTCAGAAAATACATTATCTATGGATCTACTTTCACTTATGTTATAGCATAATATTTTTTGCATGTTACCACAGCAACTACCCTAGATGCATTGGTGATTGTGCTAACCCAAGTAAGTTGCAGGACAGGACAGGAAAGGCAGACATGAAAATGTTAAATATGGAGGCCATTATTGATTGTCTAAGGTACCTTCTTTCAGATGAAGCAAGGTGCAGAAGTGCTATTCTTACATGTGAGATTAGCAAAAAAAAATGTCTTCTCCATCTAGTTATCTAGGTGTTCACCTTTAGTACAGGTATGGGTATATAATATTACACTATGAAGGATGGAATCAAAAACTTTAGATGTGTTAAACAACAACATCTAAACAAATTACATTAGTAGCACAATCAAGCACATTATAATAAAGGTTTAATAGACCTGGTGGTGTATAATCACCAGGGATCAGAATTGTCCAGAGCTAAATCTGGCTCAGCGAGAGTCCTGACTGTGGTCTTGGAGAGTAGGGAATGATTAGACTTGGCTGGGAGGTAAAGGAGTGAATGAGAATGGCTTGCTCACCTCTGCCTGGGAGAGGGCAAGGTCTGTTTGCATTCAGGAGCATCGAAAACAGTGCCAATTCTGTGGTGGAGACTGGAGAAACCACCACTCTGGCTGCAATGGGGAGGGGACACAGAGCTTCTTGGAAGGACTGTTCTTTGTGGAAGTGAGGGAATATCTTCCACCCCCCCCCCCCCGCACCTCACCAGAAGTTTCTAGGGGAGAGTTGAAAAAAAACCCTGCATTGGCTGTCTAATTGAGGATTCTTCTTGGGTGGCTCTTGCCTGATGAAAGGAATGAAGAGTATACTAGACCATGATGGATCTGATGGTTGGGAGGCAGTACTGACAAAAAAATATTACTGATCCAAGTCTTAAAGCCATTTCTCTCTACTCAGTCTCCTATAGATTGCTGAGGGGTGATCTCTGCCTGGCTTATAAGGCATGCACAAACCCCACACTTATGAATCTCCTACATAGTTGTAAGTCAGTACCAGAAATGCAAGGTATAAGAACCTGAATTTTGTCTGTAACTTAAACAGAACATGCTGGACAGATGTGTCCCAAAGATTACCCCTCCAATACAACAGGCTTCCCATCCCTATGAAGCTGAGTTAGTCTGTTATCCAGTTTAAGTGTAACCTAGACCAATGGATGAGGAATAAGAAGTCTATACTAGGCCTGCCACCCATGTCTCTTATAGATACAGGTAGCTTATAAATGCCTGGCTCTCAATGTCCTATTCAGATACAGGACATCATCATTCTTTTGAAAAAACTTGGCTAGGCTTAGAAAGGCCTCCACTGGTTGTTACCCGAGTAAAAATCCATGACTCTTTGGGGACTGCTACTGATAACTTAGCATTTACTGCTTTCAAGATGACCTGCTCAAAACATTTAACCAAGAAGTTCATCAGGCTATCTCCTCTGTAAGTGGTCTGAAGGCTAGCATTACCATATTTTAGAATAAATCCAATGTAATGAAAGTGATTAAAAACAGGCTAAACAAGATATTTCTGACACAGCCATCTTATACACAGCATCCATTTAAGTCATCTAGACCAGCAGCTGGGTCTCCTGCAACTTTGAGAGTCATTGCTGATCCATTTCTCTATTATTGTTAGTCACTCTTGGAACACCACCACCCCAGTGGAATTAGGAGTTACAGGTCCAGTTATCATCAAAAGATGTTTTGGAAAGCAAGTCTGCAATTCTACTTTTGTCAGTAATGACCTTGCCCTTTTCCTTAAGTTATATATGATTGATTGTTTATTTGGAGATATACATATAGAAAGCATTATTTTTCACTGCAACATTCTGCATTAATACATCACTTTTAGTATCTTTAAATATTTAAGGTAATTGTAAGTTTTTGGTACAAGTCCCCTTTTCTTTCTAGATGGTCTTCAAATTGACCTGTGACAGTATGGATCTTTTTTTTATTAATGACATTTAGCTATCTCATCATTTTGCTCTTATTATAATAAAGTAGTCCTTCAGTTACTACTAGTTGATCATTCAGTCTTAGCGATCCAGCCCTCTTCCATAATCTTACTTATGATCTGATCATGTTTACCCTGATAGAGTTTTCTTTTCTGTGGTGCATTTAATGTCACTAGTTTTTTTTTTCATGTCACACTCCACAAGAAATACATATGTTCAGAATTATCCAGCTCTGGCAAGTGTGCAATAGAATTAAGAAATGCCTAGATGTATAAATATAATATCTAAAACATGTTTAAAGGGATTAGGTCACTTGATAAGGGAAGAATCAAGTTATAACAAATAAAAAAATCAAGTTTCAAAGAATGCTTCTTCTCCAGTAATGTTTCTCAAATGAGCTTTTTTGGAATAAGTGCTTTCATCAATCACCCTTGACAGATCCAGTACAATCAATAAGAATTGCACTGCATCTGATGAACTCAATTGACGAATGCTAAGCACTTATCTGAATAAAGCTCCTTTAAGAACCATTGTTGTAGAAGAAAGATTCTTCATTATAACTCAATAGTTCACATACCAAGGAATCTAATGCCATTAGGGCCTCAGACACTCTCTTGAGTCCTCTGCTCTTAAGCTAATCCTTTTAGATTCCTGTTTCTGTTTGTCCTAGCTGTAGCCTTCTGGTGACACCAGGATGGTTTAGTATAAATATGGTGGCCACAGCTATTCAGGACCTGTAGTTTTAAAATACTGTATTTCTTAATTGCTGAGTTGGTACTTTGTAAACATACTTTATGAACCAATCAAGTACCTCCTTGTGATATAATTTCAGTAAAGAGAAAATATTCAGTTTTATATATGGTACATTGAGATTGGCAATTAGAGTAAAACTTACAAGGAAGAATTCTGTGCAGTTTTGTTTACCTCATTTGCAAGCAAAGGCGACAAGTCAACAAAGGTGCAGTATGTAGATGATGAGGCCTTACAGGCAGACTCTGAAAAAGAGCTTCAGCAAAGAATAGGGCAATAGAATGCAACACTGAAGGTGCATGGAATGAAACTAAGTACAGATAAAACAGTAGCAATGGCAGCAAGTGGGGGAAATCAGAAGAAGATGAGAACTGAGATAGAAGGGAAAACAGTAAAACAGGTTAACAACTTCAAGTATCTGAGAGAGGTGTTGAAGAAAAGGGTAGTCTGAATGAAGAGGTCAAAGCTAGAATCAGAAGGGCTGCAGCCAACTGGCACTGAGTGCTACGTGTTGTGTATGACAGAAGAATGCCAAAGAACCTGTAAAGTAATGTGTACAAAACAATAGTGCAGCCAGTACCACTCTGTTGTACAGAAACCTAGGCAATAAATGCAGAGTAGATGAGGAAGTTGGAGGTGATGGAAATGAGGTGCCTGAGACAGTTGATAGGATGCACACTGTGGAATAGATGAATAAATGAGGAAATAAGAACAGGAGCCAAAGTAGCTCCAATTGCAGAAAAAAATCAAAGAGAACAGATTGCAGTGGTTCAGGCACATGAGAAAAGCAGAAGACGATCTGGTGAAGAAGATTTGGGACAGACAGGAAGAAAGCAAGAGGAAATGAGAGCATCCACCTAAGAGGTGGACGAATTATTTGAGAGAAAATCTTCAACAGTCTGGCATGAGTGTCAAAGAAGGCAGGAGTGTGATTTTGAATAGAGAGAAATGGTGACTGTTAACACTACACACCAATCACAAGTTGAAAAAGGAGTTTGATGATGATGATACCTACTAAAGCTTGTTGACTTCTTTGAGACAGTTACCAAGGCCATAGACAAGGGAAAGGTGGTTCACACAGCCTAACTTGACCTCGCCAAGGCATTCAACACCATTCCTCACTCAGGTATTATAGAAAAACTCACCAGCCTGAACATAAACCCCTACATCACAAGATGGGTATCCCACTAGCTTACAGACAGAACTCATGCGGTAAGAATAGCAGGCTCCAGGTCCGACTATAAACAAGTTGCAAGTGGTGTCCCGCAAGGCTCGGTCCTGGAACCCCAACTTTTCAGCATATACTTCTCAGAATTACAGGCAAACACAGGAGGACTATGGCTAACCAAGTTCACCAATGACTGCAAACTGGGAGCCATAATTGACTCTCTGGCTGACACAGACTTCCTCCAGAAAGGCCTTACTGAGACAGACACCTGGTGTCAAAGTCAGGGCCTCAAGCTAAATCCCAAAAAATGCATAGTCATCCCATTTGGGAAAAACAAAACACCCACAAATTACCACATAGGTGGCAGCCCCCTTAATACAGAAGAGGTAATAAGAGATCTGGGGACCCAGGTAGATAGTAATCTCTCCTTTTACAATAATATTGCCAAAGTAGTTAGGAAATCTTTCTATGTGGCCCATCTAGTTACTAAAGGGTTTGCATCTAGAAATAAAGAGGTTATAGTGCCCCTCTACTCATCACTCATCAGACCCATCATAGAGTACAATGCCCCATTTGGAATGTACCTCACAAGACACTTCCAACAGTTGGAAAGACCACAAAAGTACCTCACCAAGAGGATTAACGGCCTTAAACATATACACTATGCAGACCGACTGAAAAACCTCCGGCTGTACTCAGTGGCATATCGCTTACTCAGAGGTGATCTCTGCCTGACTTACAAAGCCATGCCCAACTCAGAATTAATGGACATGCTCCACCTAAAGAAATCCAAGTCACTGCGAGCCACTCGCTCTAGTGAGCTAAACCTCGCTACAACAATAAATAGAACATGCTGGAGGGATAGATTCCTGTCACAGAGACTCCACATGCTTTGGAACAAAATTCCTATCTACATTAGGCAGAACCCCTCACTAACACTCTTCAAGAGAAACCTTGACGAGTGGATGGGTAACAGAAAATACACCCCTGGGATCACTTCATTGGCTCTGCTTGGTGGGGTTAATGGGGCGGTGAAAGCTGACACACTCTGGCTATGCTTGTAAATGCCCTTGGGCAGATAGCCTAGTAACTACCTATGAACCTATGAACCTATGATGATGATGATGATGATGATGATGATGATGATGGTTTGGCTTCTATATAAACCTCTGATTGAAATGGTATGCTTATTACAAGAACTTCTAGTCTGCTAGTATTTCAGCCATAGGAGTATTACAGTTAAATAGAACATATTCCTATTGAGTATATAAATATCTCACCCCCCAGATTTAAATGGCCAGTACTTGTGTTAACCAGTAAAGCCTATGATTGATAAAGGTCGATTTCTAGTGCTAAACCAACTTTGTTACAGTCGTAATATGTATATTTTCCTCATTTACTTCATTCTTTCACTTTGTCAATAAATTATTTAAAGTTCTGGCATTAGTAATATCTGCAATGTGCTCAGAGCTCTGTAAAAGGCTAAATGCCTGTTGAAGAGGCCTTAAAAATATTTCAACAGTTTTTCTAATTCAGGAGCATACTATATTAATTTTCAGGTGGTCTACATCAACATTACCACTACAGGCCTGCTCAGTTCCATTACCTTTGCTTTGTAAATGCTTAATTTGAGCTATGTTTTTCAAGAAATGCCCCAGTTCTACTGTCTATTTAAATACAAATGTGCACAGGAAATAAAAGCTAATGGGGGGGCACTTCTTTCCAGTTTGTTGCATATTGCAGGAATTGTATATTTGTGTATGGGGGTGAAAAGTCTGCCTTCCTCTGATACTGCTTCAAAAAAGGGATATCCAGTTAGTCTAACTTTCAGAAGTAGGAGTGACAAAGAAAGGTGGTTGCAAAAATGTTCAGCAATTGCACTACTAATGCTGTAATGTGGAGGAAATAGAATATACCTCACTCTTTTGTGTTGTGATTGTTTACAGCTCAGCTGTAAACAGTCTACTTCTAAAATAAGTGAACATTATTTCCAGTGTGAATCATTGCATTTCAGCTTGATAAGGACAATGTTCGCTAAAATAAACTTATCAAAAACTTAATAGAAAGAAAAAACTAAAATTGTGTATCTCTTGGGGGGTATCCTACACTTGCACAGACCATCTCCACTATAACACACAAAGAAAGGAGTGATACATTAAACAAAGGGGTGACTGGCACTCTGCATGCTTAGAAACATTACTGGCTGAACTTTGTGCGGAGTCCTCAGTCAAAAAGGATTCAAGGTGCATGGAAGCTAGTGATAATACACAACACTAAAATATTTTAAATAGCGGTGATGTAACAAAACATTATATTTAGTGTGATGTAATTGCATATTTTATCTTTAACTGTCTAGAAGTCTTAAGCTTAGTTTTATCAGTATAAGTTCTTCATATTGATTACTATTGCAGTAGCCTTGGATATATAGGTTATATCCTGCCAAGAATATAACAGCCTGCCAACATCCAAAACTACAGGGCACCTTCCACATGCCCAAACTGTTAAGCAGCTCAAGATGAGCTGACTAAAACACAAGTTTGGGCATGAAGCCCTTCAAAGCTTTACTGCTGCTGAAAAGTATGTTCCTCTGAGGCTTCTGAGAATTGATGGCCGGCTTGGGATTTTTTTTTTGCTGGGCAAATAAGTTCCATTTGAGAAGAAAATGCCCATGTTCTTAAATTTTGTTAATGTCTTTTTACGTTCCTCATCAGGAAAGTTATTTAAAAGCTAGAAGTGTCATTTAACAGAATGCCTTGAGACTGTAACATTCTTTTAAATGGAGCACTTGTTTCTTTCTTGCAGTTTAACAGTAGTATAAACTAAATGAAAAAATAGCTTTGAAGAGAAATTGTGTTCATTTTTCCATTCTGGGGCTGCCATAGTGTTTTAAAGTGCTTTTTTCTAGCCAAAAAAGTGACTTTACTGGCATTTTCTGTTTGTCTTTCCCAGGAAAGAAACACCATTTTCAGCTTGAGCATGGAACAGTTTTCCAGCCCCACAGTCAATCCTTTTTCCAACCAAAAAAACTAAATGTTAAGCAAATAATATTTGCCACCCCAGCAGGCTAGCAATTTGCAGACCACTCATTTTTTACCACATATCCCTTTGGTGCAGCACATGCTGTCACTATGGACTAATGGTTAGCCACACTCCCTATTGCTGTTGAAGTCCCTTCAGTGGGCAAAGAAGACACCATTGCTGGTCTTGAGAGAGGGAACAGAGAAGGTTTCCCTTATTCTGCCAGAATGCTGTGCCCATCCCTTGGGAACCAGCTGTTGCAATTAGTAACCTGATTGGCCCCATTTGTCCTGTCAAAAAGAAACAGAAAACCGAGCATCTATCTACTCCTCAAATTTCTTTGGGTAGGAGTAGTTTACTGGGACTTGCACAAGGTTTAAGTCAGGCTATTGATCCTTCTTGTAAAGTAGTTCTAGTAAAAGAAAGAGGGAGTCTTTTTTTCCTTAAGACATTCAAAAAGTCTGAATCTGAACAGGAAGATGCAGGGATATATTCAAAGTTTTGTCCTCAGATTTTTGATTCATACTCAAAAGGGGAACTCAGTTTCTGATGTTCCCTCTGGGTGTTTCTCTTTCTTTGAGAGTATTGCTAGAATGTGCCAATATTTTCAGAGGGGAAACCCTGAGGTTTCTCAGTCTCTCAGAAAATAGTAGGAGTGGCTACAGAACAATTTTCCAGAACCTACACCCATTCCCCTGTCCTGTCTACTTTAAAGGATGTGTGTCATACTGCATGCATATATCTTGATAGTCAGTCAGCTTTCCCTTAAAAGGCAGATAGGATGTATACAGTTCCTCAGTCTTTTAAATGTTTATACATTATTCCCAAAGCTAACCCAGTAGCTATAGCTTTACTTGATTCCACTGCTGCTAAGCATTTAGCTAATTGCAGTCATACTCTTTCTAATAAGGAGAGGATGGGAAACGTGTACACTTCTGCAACTTTGTTTTTCAAAAATTTGAATGGTCAGACTCATATGTTAGTTTGTTCTGACAAATTTTAAAACAATGAGGAAAGTTTTTATCTAGAGTTTCTTCCTGTAAAGAAAAAGCTGCTTTAAATTATGTGGTTTCTTCTACTGCCCAGGCCATTTCTCATTGTTTGCATTGTGTATGACTGTGAGAGCTGTGGCCATTGGTACTGTTTTGAGGAGGTGTGCTTGGCTGTATTCTCAGAACTTACCAGATGATTTAAAAAATGAGATTTTAAATTCTCCCTTAGACAGAGATTTAGTGTTTGGTACATCTGCTGCAGAGGTGATCAAAAGTGTGGTGAAAGGGGAAAGCTTTTCCAAGAAATCTACAAGATTTTTCAGTCCTCCTTTTCAAAATTGTCCAAGGGATTTTTTTACTCGTCATCCAGTTTTGGCAAAAAACAGAATAACCAGCCTTAACAGAATTCAGGTAAACAGACATTTAAGAAGAGATAGCAAGAAAGTTCCAAAACGAAGTCTCACACTTCCTAAAACAAGGGACAATCCAAATCTGAATGACTATTAGAGACCTTGTAACCCCTCCCACCCTGGCCCCTTTTCTCTTCAAGAAAGTCTGAATCTCCATTTCTCTCTGTGGCGACAAATTTTTCCAGACAAATGGGTTCTGAAAATCATTCATTAAGGTTCAAGGTTATAGATGGCAACGAATGGAAATTCATCCTTTCCAGGGGTGTCATTCCTTATTCTACAGATCAGAGTCTCTTGTTCCCACCTCTACATGATCACATATTGTCCCAAAGACTGATAGAACAAGTTCCTCCTTCACAGGCAGAGAAGAGGGTTTTATCCAGGATGTTCCTAACACCAAAAAAAAAATGCTTGGAGACCAGTTCTAGATCTTTCTCTGCTAAACTTTTTTGTGATACTGCTCAAAGTCAAAATGTTGTCACTTTACAGCCTGTTACCTCTTCTTCCTCTTTCAAGTTTCTTAGTAACACTGGAGTTATCATCACATCCCTATTCATCCAGACCTCAGGTGTTTCTTAATATTTTATATGTCTGGATCACATTATCAGTTCTCTACCTTACCTTTTGGACTATTCATTGCACTGAGAGTGTTCCCAAAGTGTCTAGCTCATTGTAAGTTTCAAGGTATCTACATTTTTCCATATTTAGATAACTTGCTTATCTTTGCAGAGTCTTTTTCAGCATGTGTGGTATCTGTCTGTCTCCCTTGGGTAAGAGATCTCTTGCACAAACTGAGATTCCAAGAGACCATTCAAAAATCTTTCTTGACTCCCACACACAGGACTGTTTTCCTGGGATGTTAACTAGAGACCTCAGTTCAAGACCTTTTCTTCCACAGGACAAAAAAATCAGATTTTATTTAGGCCCATTTCTAAGGTTTTCCACTAATTCATTGTCTAAATGAATATTTATTTACTGGTTTGTGAAATAAAGATGATCTTTTAGTATATATCCAGTGTTCATGGTTCAGACTGGTTCTTCCAATACCTTTTCATAGACTTCTAACAAAACCTTCTCACTCTCCTGCCCCAGATTCCTCAGTTTATGGCAAAAACACCACAGAATAAATTATCTGCTCCATCTGCACAGCACCTCCATCAGGTTTCCAGGTGTAAGACTTGTTTATACCAGAATAATGATAATTGCTTGTGTGTGCAGTTACCAATGTGTGAGAATCTGAATTTGTGCCTGAAAAGCAATATAATTGTATCCTGGAATTTTATCCTTTCTATACTATTCACTGATTTTTTTTTATCTTATATAAATACTATGGATGTAGAGGGGTACCAGTCTTCACAATGAATGATGTGGGAGCAACACTTTTTATGACTTTTTGAAATTTCAGTATGCTCCTCATTTGCTTTTTTTATGTTTTGTGATAATACTTATGATGTTCAATGACAAAATTGTTGGAGTTGTATTAAAAGGTCCTTACTTCTGCCACTCCTCATTCTCCATCATCTGAGACATCCTGCACCATTAGTGAAATAACCATGACTGCATGTCAAGTACTAGTCCTACCAACCTCAACTTTAATAAAACCCAAATATTTCCCAAAACGCATCCCCACTTTATTGATAAGATTCCTTAAAGCATCTATTTTGTAATTTGGTTGTATGCTCCATCTTCACACATTCTTGTAAATAATCTCTTTCCTATGCTTAGTCAGTAAAAAATATAGATGGTTTATGAGGCAGACTTTACTCTTAATGGTCTTTGTTTTTTTTTAACTTGCATTCCCTTTTTAATGTGACTAACCACCATGCCATAGAAAAAAAGCCAGTTTCCACTGGAAACCCAGACTTCTCATACTGCCTGAAACTTTAAAAGATCTTCCTCAATCCCTGTTCCTATAGTCTCTTACTGCCAATAGCACCTTCTTCTCCAAAACTCAATCTATCTGACCTCATTTAATGCTTTTCCCTTTTCAGGTGGATTCCAGGATGCTGTTTCTCTACATTCTCTGTCTTCACCTCTCCATCCAACTTTTTAAAATTTTGTCCATAATCTTCACCCTCCCTGACTACTTCTTTAGGAGACCTGCTCAATTTCTCTTAATAAGATCCTCTAGGCTTGCACCCTCAGACACCTGTCCACCTTGAGACCCAGGCAGCGGTTTTGTCTTCCTCATAGCATTTTCTACCTTAATACAGAGACCAGACAAATCCCTAAACTTACTGAGTATTTCCAACAACCAAGGTACAAAGCCATCTAGATTATCCAGCAGAATTACAGAATCATTCATAAATATATTAACACTGCTATAATGTCACACATTACACTTCAGATCCATATATCTTTGTAAGCTCTGAGACATCTTTAACATGGCAAAGAGAAAAATAGATGAGAAAGAGGGCAACATTAACTTGATCATTATTCTAATTATGCACAATCAGAAAAATGCAAAATTCACTCTTTGTCACAGTAAGCTACACCTGATTCTTGTATAGGGCTTGAATACACTGAAACAATAATTTTCCATTACCTCCTGCCTCAACTCCAGCTCAAAGTATCAGAGGTCTTCTAAATATCCATTACAACTCTCCCTACTTCTTCTTATCCATCCTTTTCTGTCCAGAGAATAAATCCTAATACTAACCTGCAGTGGTTTGCAGAGGATTACTTTTGCCCAACTCCCACCTGAATGACACTGGTAATTCTCTTAATCCTTGTTGCTAGAACCTCACAATTTATTTTGTATTACTCAGTGAAACTGGGTGAAAGTTTTGTATCCACTGTCCTTCTTTCTCCTTTGATTACTATCACCTCTCTTTCATTGAAGCTGGAAAATCTTTCTCAGTCTTGTTTATCATTCTTATTAGTGCATTCACTAATTCAAATCCCCCTGTTTTATATATGCAGTCAATGGGATGACCACCTCTATCTCCGTATTTTACTCATTTCATATACGTAATCATAACTAATGGCCCCACTCCTACTATTTGCTTATACAATTTCTTTACTTTGTGCCCTATACATACCATTTTCACTTTTCAAATATATCTCCACTTAACTGGACAGTAGCAGTCTTTTATGACAGTTTATATAATGAATGGCTCTTGCATAAATTTACTTCTTAACTATTTCCCTGTGGCTATAATTTAGTTTTCAGTTCATGCCATGTTACATTCGATAATAGTTGTATATTAACTTATGGCAGAAAGTTGATCAGAATCTTAACCACATCACCCCTGAAGTGGTATGGTTAAGCTGTATTCCTCTGGACATGGCATTTTTGCTTTAATACAAATTTACTGTTACTCGCCAGGAGGCACTTCATTGTATATGCAAAAGAATCTGTCCCAAAGGTGAAGACTACATTAAGTACAAAACATATCATGTCAGTGGCTGTTGATAACCATAAAAATGAGTTTTTTAAATATTTCTTTCTCTTTCTTTTTCTTTCTTTCTTTCTTTCTTTCTTTCTTTCTTTCTTTCTTTCTTTCTTTCTTTCTTTATTGACATTTGTTTACTGGGAGAATCTGCCTTGGCACATGTACCCTTTTGCAGTGGAGGCCTGGGGAGAAAAGCTTCAAGGTAACAAATTTAATGCAATCAATATTTATAATAACCCATTTTATAATGTAGTTACAGTGTATACATAGCATAGCATAGCAGTCAGTACAATAAAATTTGTATTGATCTTCACAAGCATTAATATGTATCACTATATTGCAAATTTTCAGATAGAAAGATGGTGTATAAGACAGGTAGGAGTAGCTTAAGAAATACATAACAGTGAGGAATTAGAGGGATATACAAGTTTGAGTGTTAATAGAGAAATAGTGACAGGATGTAAATCTGGTTGTACTAAATTAGAAGTTGATATATTAGTTAAGTTATATAGTTCATTAAAAGGAGGTATAAGAAGGTGATTATAGCAATAACCCACGCCTGGGTGTGGGTAATGCTGGATTTACCCACGGTTGGCGTGGTTTGGTCCCAAGGGCGAAGCCCGAGGGACCAAACAAAGCCAACCGTGGGTAAATCCAGCATTACCCACACCCAGAAGTGGGTTATTGCTATTATACAATGGCATTATTTAAGAAAATAAATAATTACTTTTCTTAAATAATGGCATTGTATAATGCCTCTTTACTGCCCTTCCGCAGCTGTCTGGTATTCTGCGGCAGTTCTGATGTACTGCGCGCCTGCACAGTACATCAGAACTGTGGGCAAAAGCAACGGAGAACGCAAGATCTCCGTTGCTTTTTTTTACTGTCTCGCTATGTTAAATGGGTTTAACATAGCGAGACAGCTTTATAATAAGCAACGGATATCTCCGTTGCTTATTTTAAAGCTGTCTCGCTATATTAAACCCATTTAATATAGTGAGACAGCTTTAAAAAAAAAGCAACGGAGATCGCAAGATCTCCGTTGTTTTTACACACTGTGTCGCTATGTTAAAGGAGTTTAACATAGCGAGACAGCTTTAAAAAAAGCAACGGAGATCTCCTTTGCTTTTTTTAAACCTGTGTCGCTATGTTAAACTCTTTTAACATAGCGAGACAGTGTTTTATACTAATGGAAAAAGTCCGGGCGACCGTACCTTTTTCCGTTAGTATATTGAGGGATTTACAACGGGCACGCTGGTTGGGCTGGCCAATCAGCGTGCATGTTTTAGGGGAGGAATTGTATAATAATGATGTTAGTAGGACGTATAAGAAGGTGATGAAGGGTATTAGGAGAAGCTGTGTCCCAGAAGAGAAGTAGGGACAGAAAGGAAGTATTTTAGCAATGATTTGAAAAGATGAAGGTGTGAGATAGACCTGATTGATATAAGAATTTTGTTCTATGTTTTAGTTACATTATTGGAATAAAAATTGACCCCAGCATCCCCTTCTGGTTTGAGATGGTAAGCAGCTGTGTATTATTTGACTGAAGGGGATGATTTAGTAGACATAATTGGAGTATGGGGCTAATTGCTAGACAAGCAAATGAGGTATAGCTTATTTTTTGGATTAAGATGAGATGGATATAAGTTAAGTGGTAAGAAAGTGCAAGCTAAGTTAAGTGTTTTTGGTGCTAAACAGTGGTGGCTCTGGTAAGGATTTTTGCAAGCAAATCTAGCAAGTTTGTTGTAGCATTGCACAAGTTTAGACCTAAATACGATTGTAGGTTGGTCATGATAGGGGGTCTATTTAGGATAGGGTAAAAGGTAAGTGATAGCTAGAGTTACCTTGGCAGAGTTTGTAAGGAATTTCTTTATTCAATGAAGGGTGCCTAGTGTTTATGGGTTTTCTGGATGTTGTTGTGGATGCATAAATCCAATTTAAGATTGTTATCTGTTGTCACACCAAGCTGTTTTGTATGTGAAGTAACTTCAATCATGGAATTATTTAAGGAATACATTTTAAAGTTGATTTTTTATGGGAATAGAATTTTGGAAAAAAGAGAAGTAAAATAGTTTTTTGGGGGGAATTTAGTAGCTGGTGATTATCCTGTAGCTAACTTTCAACAGAGTTAAAGGCTTGCTGAGTAATTCTCTGAAGATGTATGAGGTTATCTGAAGTGCATATTAGAGTAGAATCATCAGTGTATTGTATGAGGGATGCTTACTGAGAAGATTTATATAGATTGTTTGTGAACATATTGAAGACTAGAGGGCCAAAATGGAGCCCTGTGGTACATCAGTATTAACAAGGAAGGAAGGGAGAAAAGGTGGAGAGTAATTTAACAGACTGGTATTATACATCTGTTATATAGTTGTTAAACCACAGTAGTGTGGATTGTAATAGCCCTAGGGAAGACAGTTGACAGAGGAGTTTTTCATGAAAGACTAGATTCAAAGATTCAAAGCAAACTTTATTGTAATTTAGGACTAAACATGTGTAACCTAAATTAAATTACGAGTATCGGCTCACCATGAGAGACCGAAGAAGCATAGGATACAATAACAATAACATTAAGACATATCAAGTAAAGGAATTAGAGATTAAAAGCTTTAGAGAGATCAAGGAATAGACAGGAAACACATTTGCTTTTGTCTCTAGCTTTGTTAATAGTATCTGTAAAGGTTAAAAAGGCCATGGTAGTGCTATGGGTGAGTCTAAAACCATGCTGTGTGGGGGTCAGGAGCTTTTCCTGAAGGATGTGTTTAAGTAGATGTTTGTGAATGCACTTATCCTGAAGTTTTGACAAAGGAAATAATATAGCAATAGGTCTGAAACTGTTTATATCAGATGAGGTTCCTTCTTTATAATGGGGGATGATGAAGATTTTTTTCCAAAGAGAAGAAACATATTATTTCTTGATAGAGCTCTTAATTAGGATAGACACAGGATTGGCTATGGAACTGGTAGCTAGCTTGGGGTATTTTGCTGGAAGATTATCTGCTGGAGGAGAGCAGGGTTTCAGTTTAAGTAGCAACAGTTTGATCTAGAAGGTCTGGATGGATTTTAAGGTAAACAGAGTATCTGATGTTTGAGGAGAGGATATTTTAGAATTGTTCTGTGGAAAATCTTTAGTAAGGTCATTAATTATTTCTATAAAATGTGTGTTAAAATGAGCAGCCTTTTTAGGGGGAGTGTGACTTGGGGCAGGATTAGAAGTGGCTGTTATTTCAGAATGGAGTGTATTATTAATAGAAGACCAGATTTTGTTTAGGTTTGGAACAATGCTGTAGTAATGGGCTACTATAGTAGATTTTTGTCAGCATTAAAGGAACACTCCACCCTAGAAGTAAAAAAATGCTTTTTTTACTCTATCTTTGTGTCTTGACCTATTTTAACACCTCAAAATTACACTAAGTGCTTTATTTATAATTTTATCCTGTTTTCCACAACATGGCTACCAATGGGGCTTGATGTATCAACATTATCTTGCACTCCCTCAAGCCTTTCTCTTTCCCATAATACTTTGTATGACTCATGCCAGACATAAGGAAGTAACTTTGAATTCCCATACCATTGACAAATCATGGGATTTGGGAGGGTGACTTTTATATTCTTTACCTTCTGTAAAAGGACCGCTTCTTTTCTGTCTTTAATCACCTTTATTGATGTTTGGCTCAGACCTTGTTTTACACTATACATAGAAGTTATCCAGCCACAGACAGAAAAGTAACTAAATTGCAGGCCTTTGTTCAGGGTTTTCTTTTGTAGTCTGAGGAATTGAGTCTGCAAGGGTCTTTCAATACAGTGACAGTTTTAACACCTCTGCAGTAGTGTGGGGGGAGGGGCTTTCAGTTCTTCTTGAACTACAAAAGAAAACACTGAACAAAGACCTGCAATTTAGTTACTTTTCTGGCTGTGGCTGGATAACTTCTAAGTATAGTGTAAATCAAAGTTTCAGGAAAAGTGTGTTAAATTTCTGAAAAGCTTCAAGTGGAATATTTTCCTGGATAGAATAATTAAAGGAACATAAGATTCTATTAAATGGTCATTATTAAAATTAGTGAAGTCACATGAAGCTCTAAGCAAGTGTTGTTTGACATTATGGATACTGAGTTTGTTTGTATATACAGGGAGGTGGTCACTCAGGGAATCAGAGAGGGTACTACTAGAGACATACATAGTGGAAACAGACACCAATATCAAGTGAAAACTGAGTCGCAGTTTTGTGGATAGTTATAATGATGGGAGAGGAAATGAGCTGAGTCAAGCCAGGTTGAGGAGATATGCTAGGCATCTTGTGGAGATGATCTGCTATTCAAAATTAATGTCTCCTAGAATTGTCTGCTCATTAGAAACTGTATGTGAGATCCAGTTTTGGATGTTTTCCAACGATATAGCATTTTTACCTGGGGAAACACAGAGTACTATAATATGTAGTTATTTATGGTTATTTATTTAAAATGAGAGATGAGGAGTTCAGTGTTATAGAATTTGAGAATACATTCATTATATGGTAGGATTTCAGGATAGTCAGAGAATAGTAAAGCTAGTCCACCACTTTTTTTTTTTTTTTAATTTTAATTTTATCATCTCCGAAGACATTATAACTAGGGACTGATATTTCAGAGTGATGTATATGGGGTTTTAGCCATGTTTCAATCATGTGAAGAATATCAGGTGTACTGTGGGACATCCAAGTATGGAGTTCTGAAGTTTTATTATAGATGCTACAAGTATTTAAGGAAATAAATTTAAGCAGCTTAGGTTAGTTTGAGATAGGCAAGATGGATTTTGATGCTTCTGTTGATGGTGTTACGTTCCATGTTTTGGAAGGAGATGGATGGGCTCAGTAAGAAAGGGTACTTGGTTTTATAATGAGTTTTGAACACTATTGGAGCATCAGGATGGGAAGAGGGGCAAGGACTGAGTTGAATATCCCACAGAGTGATAAGAGAGAGAAAGATAACTTTGGTAAGCATGTTTTGGTTTAACTTTAAGACTTAATTTTATTTTGGTGCGGTAGGTGTGAGAAATTAGTAATTTAAATTTGAAGTAAAGATTGGGTGAGTTGTATATATTGGAAGTGATAAATGGTGACCTGGGATGATTTTAGTGGTTAGAGGTGAAGCAGATAGTTGGAAAATGTTTGTAGGATTAAGTGATGTATGGTAATTGGTAAGGTTATAAAACAGGAAGAGTAAGGATGCAGTATTAGTTAAGAGAAGCATAGTATGTAGGTTTGTAGGGATGCAGGAGTTAAAATACTGTGGGAACAGATATAGGAGGGGTAGAAGTAGATTGATGAGTGGGGTGGATGAAGAAAGCTGTCAGTTAGCAAATATAAGGGAGGAAAGAAACCTTGAGCACTTAAATGCAGATTGATTGTTTAGGAGTTGTGTGTATATAATTGTATCCTGGGGTATGTGTATATTTATGTATTCCTTTAAGAGGGATGGGATGCAACTGGAGTGCTGGGTGGAGAATAGGTCTATAAATATAATGCCGTAATAAGTGGCTGGGGAACTGGGTTGGAAGGGAACATAGCAGGAAACAGTTCCAACACAAAGGCAGTAGAAGGTAATCAGTGCTTGTATGCACACTTTACAAAACTTTCCCAAGGTAAGAAATGACTTGCATCTCATCTGTTCCAGTGGAACAATGTCATGTAAGAAGATTAGTAGTCTAACACGGGTCTATATCATAAACACGAAAGCTTACCTTATCAAATCCCTAAACGTCGACCCGTCTTTGTCGAACCGCAAAAATACCAAATGCCCTAAACTGCGAAATTCAAAATATCAAACTATCATACTTGCCACACCCCACCACCCACTGCATACTATGTACACAAACTAAATAAACCACATACATACACTAACCAAATCCCTACATCTAACCCTAAACTAAACCCTACTTCTAACCCTACACTAAATCTTATATATACCACCAAGTATACACTTAACTTAATCCGCACCCTAACCCTAAGGTCTGTAACTATCGCACACTTACCTTAAACAGCTAAACCCAAACAAACTAAATAATCGACATACATACACTTAACAAAACCCTACACTAAATCTAACATACATTACCATCCATGCACTTACCTTAACCCGCACCCTAACCCTAAGGTCTGTAACTATCACACAGTTACCTTACGGAGCTATAGCATAGAAGGACAACCATGAAGATTCAATGTTTCCGGTTACGCTCTTCTGGACGTTTGATGATATCACGTTTCGATAAAGATGGGTAAACGATAACGGATTCGATAAGGTAAGCGTTCAACTTACTAATAGGGAACTGTCTAACATGTTATGGATGTACAAGGACTATACTACTCCATCAGAACTGTTCTGAGGGAGTAAAATACTGCTAAATATTATGAATCTACAGAAGAGAACTCCTCAAACAGATACAGTTTCACAGCAAACAAGCTGAGTGCAGGAAAGTTTGCAGAGAGGGGAGGAATAAAATAAATCTGGTTGAAAGAGGAGCAGAAAGAGTATGATCAAATACCTGAAGGAGAAAAGGGACAGTCAGTCATGTAATAAATATTGTTTAAGGTTGTAAACATGGATTCTGTGGTAGGACACTGCACTCTTCCTACCAGTATAAGACCAAAGACAATAACAATTTGAACAGCCATCCACTATATGCCTTAATTGAATAATGCAGTCTCCCTAAACATCATCACAATGGTACTGTGTCAAGATCCTTGTGGAAACTGTACCTGTGTGACTAATTGATTTTAAATTGCATATTTGTTTTATTCGTTATTCTTTCAAGGTCTTCACAATGGCACAGTGTCAAGATCCTTGCAGAAACTGTACCTGTGTGACTGATTGATTTTAAATTGTGTATTTGTTTTATTGGTTATTCTTTCAAAGTAGAGGAGGTCAAAAGGCACATGATCTTTCATAACCTAATGCTTTAAGAATCGGTGTTATCTCAAAAGCATGTATCAAAAATGAGTAGATTGATACAGACTTTAATCTCTGAGTAGCTCAACTGGTGGGGACTTCAGATATTTTGTCAGTAATCTTAGGGGCCACTCAAATTGTGTTAGGCTATAAGATAAGTTCATTGCAAAGGTGTTAAAATATTCAATGATGACAGCACAAAAGGCATCATCTGACATAGATGAGACATTAAACAGTATGTTTTGGGGGGGGTGATATGATATGATACATGGGAGATGGATGCCTTACTATTGGTAAGACTGCTGCACTGTTTGAGATATATATATATATATATATATATATATATATATATATATATATATATATATATATATACATATATATATATATATATATATATATAGGCTTGTACAGGTTAGTGAGTATACAATTAAATAATTTAGAACTCCTGGTAGACAGAGATTTGGACAACTTGAGAGATTACTTTAATAAATCAAGGAATCGTATATGTTCTTCCTGTTGATCACTGCTGCAGTAGCTTTAGCTATATTTTCATTTATTCATTGACATTTGATTACCGGTCAATTCCGACTGGGTAGAAGCACATTTACAGTGTAGGCCTGGAGGGAAAAGCTCCAAATTGTTGCAAAACATTTTGTGAACAATAATTTTACAATCTTCAAAAATAAAAAAAAAATATCTGCAGTTTAAATAATTATAACAAATTAGATATAATATAAAAACATTGATTAAGAATCGATGCAAGGTATATGACAATCATTTAATATTTTAGAGAAATTTAGACAGTTTGTAGAGAAATTAAGGGTAGATTAGTTTATTACAAATAGGAACTGCAATATGAAGTGAGGGAAAATGAGCTTATGATATATTTAGAGAGAAACTCAGGGAGGAGAATTGGGTAGCAGTAGGGAAGTAAGTGAAGAAGGGAGAATAAGGATGTATAGGGAATGATAAGGTACTTGTTCACATTTAGGGATATAGTTTATCCTGATTTTGAGGAAGAACAGAGCCAAATTTTAACTATGAAGTCTTTCAGGGTGGTTTTGAAAGATAGGAGGGAGAGTATAGACATGATGGATACAGGTAAGGAATTCCTGGGCTTAGCAAACTTGCACAAGTACAGACAATGTCCAGCAGATTTGCTAGGTTTGTAGACAGGAGATTTTGGTCATTGGATTACAGTGAACGACTGAGATCATATTTGTGTAGATTTTTAGTGCTCAGTATGCAGATGGATGCTGGCTAATTTTAAAGGTGGTAAGAAGTTGTGTATATGTTAGCTGATGTGGCAGTTCAGCTGTTTTCAGTACTATACAGTGGTGGTTTTGAAAGGGGTATGCCTGCAAATTTAACAACTATGTTATAGCATTGCTCAAGTTTTAATTTTTGTATAGCCTAGAGATTATCAAGAATGAGAGTGCCATAATGAAGAGTGGGGAGGAGATAAAGATAAGTAGTGGCAGGTGTAGCTTTAGTTGCATCTGTGAGAACGTTTTTTATTCTGTAAAGCATCTCTAGTTTTTGATAAGTTTTTCTTATGTAGTTTTGTATATGCTGGTTGAATGCAAGATTATCATCCACTATCAGTCTTAATAGATTGCAATGAGAAGTGACTTAAATGGTTGTATTATCAAAAGAGCAGACATTATATTTTATGTTTTCATGAGAGAGAGATTTGGGAAAAAGGTAGTAGTTTGGTTTTGTTTGGTCTTTTTTGTGTTGAGCATGAGTTGTGAGTTATGAAGCCATGTTTCAGTTGCTGTTAGAGCCTCCTGAGTAATTTTTTGGAGGTACACCACGTTGTCATATGTGCAAATGACAGTGGAATAACCTGTGTATTGTATTAAGGTACATGTTCCGTGAAAGTATAAAGGGTGTTGATGAAAATGGCAAAATGAAGGGGACAAAGGATAGAGCCTTGTGGTATACCAGTGGTGACTGGAACTTAAGGGGAGAGCATGGAGTGCCATTTTTTCCTGACTGACACCTATTGGACAGGTAGCTTTTGAACTACAAAAGGATAGGCTGAGAGAGACCTAGTGAGGGCATTTGAAGTAGAAGTTTACTGTGACAAACTGTGCCAAAGGCTTTAGACAAGTCTAGAAATAAGGAAGAGACTAGTTTGCCATTATCTTTAGCTTTATTGACAGTATCTACATAGGTTAGAAAGGCAGTGCTAGTACTATAGGAAAGATGGAAGCCATGTCGTGTAGCAGATAGGAGTTCTTTCTGCAGGAGATAGTCTAGTAATTGTTTTTGAATACATTTTTCAAGTATTTTGGTGAGGAGATATAAGATTGCTATAGGTCTAAAGTTATTAATGTATGTTAAATGTCCTCCTTTGTGCAGAGGGATAATGTTTGACTTTTTTCTAGAGTATGGGAAGATGTGATTCCTGGATTGACCTATTTATAAGGATTGAGACAGGATAGGAAATGATATTGGCTGCTATTTTTAGCTATTCACTCTGAAGGTCATCAGCTGAAGGAAACTATGGTTTGTACGTTTAATAGTAGTTTTATATATGATGTGGCACAGGTTTGAAGGTGAAAGTACATGTGTTGATATGTGGCTGTTGGGCAGTTTTGGGATTAGATGTTGAGGAATTGTTGGTTAGAGATGCTGTACTATCTAGAAAATAAGAGTAGAACTGTATTGCAGTTTCGAGTGTTATCGGTAGAAGGGTTTGGGTTGAATTTTTGACTGGAATGTAAGATTTCTTTAATGAATATCCAAAAGTTTTAGGGTCATGTTTATTATTATTCTGAAAGTTATTATAATATATTTTTTGTTTTCATTTATTTACTTTTTAGTATGATTGCAAAGCTTTCTGATGTCTTAAAGATATTGAGGTGTTTTATACTTTTGACGTTCCTTCCATGCATTTTCCCTATCCTGCATTAGCATTATACTCTTTTTTGGCTAGCCAGATTGCATTATTTATTTTCAGTCTCTTCCTTCTAGGATGTGCAAGGCTATTTAGAATATTTATAAAAGCTGTATTGAATTCAATTACAGCATTGTCTAAGGGCAGGATTTTTGGAAATTCCATTTAATAGATAATAGTGTAGTAATGAACATTTCTGGGTTGAACTTCGAAAGGTGACATGCTGTTTTATAAATATGCTGTTTAACTGAATGTGTGAGATGTCTAAACATAGGTTCATAGGTTCATAGGTTCATACTAGGCTATCTGCCCGAGGGCATTTACAAGCCTAGCCCATCGTTTTGTGGCTTACGCCACCCCTTTAGTATGGGGAACTATACCCATTATTTTGCTGTGCCTCTGTCGAGCAGTGACACTGAGGTAATCCCTGGGGTATATCTGCGATCTCCCATCCATTGGTCAAGATTTCTCTTGAACAAGGCCAGCGAGGTGCTCTGCCTCACATATACCGGGATTTTGTTCCACAGCATAGGGAGTCTTTGGGTGATGAATCTATCCCTCCAGCACGTCCTATTAATAGCCGTGTCGAGGTTTAAGTCTCCCGCCCTTGTGGCTCTGATGGATCTAGATTTTTTGAGGTGAAGCATATTCATCAAATCTGGGTTTGACATGGCCTTGTATGTTAGGCAAAGGTCACCTCTGAGCAAGCGGTGCGACTGAATAGAGCTGGAGTTCTTTCAGTCGGGCAGCATAGGACGAGACCCTTTATCCTTTTGGTGAGGAACTTTTGTGGCCTCTCCAGCTGCTGCAAGTGTCGGGTCAGATACATTCCGAATGGGGCATTGTACTCAATCATTGGTCTGATGAGTGATGAGTAGAGGGAGACAATGACCTCCCTTGATCTAGATGAGAATCCCTTCATGATAAGGTGGGCAATGTAGAAGGTCTTCCTAACTACTTTAGCTACATGGGTGTCGAATGACAGACTACTATCAACCTGGGTCCCCAGGTCCCTGATAACTTCTTCTGTGCTCAGTGGATTGCCACCTATTTGGTAGCTAGGGTAACCTTGTTTTTCCCGAAGGGTATGACTATGCATTTTTTGGCATTTAACTTTAGGCCATGGCTCTGGCACCAGTTATCCGTTTCTGTGAGACCCTTCTGAAGGATATCTGTGTCAGATGTGTTTTCTACTCTGGCCCAGTTTGCAGTCATCTGCAAACTTTGTCAGCCATAACCCTCCTGTGTTTGCTTGTACTTGAGAAGTAGATGCCAAACAAGAGTGGGCCCAGGACTGAGCCCTGTGGGACACCACTTGTGACAGGCTTTGAGTCTGACATGGCACCAGCAACTCTGACCCTGTGGGTTCTGTCACTCAGCCAGTTTGCAACCCATCTTGTGATGTATGGGTTAATATTTAAGCTGATGAGTTTTTCAATGATACCCGAGTGGGGTATTGTATCGAAGGCCTTCGCCAGATCGAGGTAGGCTGTATGGACTGCCTTTCCCTCATCAATGGCTTTGGTGACTGTTTCGAAAAAGTCAACCAAGTTTAAAAGGCATGATCTGCCTTTGACAAAGCCAAACTGGGTTGGATCCAAAGTCTGCAAATTCCCTATGTCTTTATTTATGAGGTCCATTATGATCCTCTCCATGGCTTTGCAGATAAGGCTCGTCAAGCTAATGGGCGGTAATTTCCAGGGTCGGTGGAGGCACCGCCTTTGTGAAGTGGGACCACAGTTGCAGTGCGCCACTCCTGGGTGCGTATCCAGAGGTAAGACTTTGATTAAACAGCTGTCCTAGCTGTGGGTTTAATTCCTCATTGAGTTCGTGGAGCACACAGCCGGGGACACCATCAGGTCCCATGGATGCTGTGTTTTTTGCTTTGGAGAGAGCAGTTCCCACTTGGGCGTTGGAGATGTTTGGGGGGCTGCAATCATTTGGTATAGATATCTCTCCTTTTGGGGAGGGGAAGTTTGCACTGAACCTGTCAGCCAGTATGTTGGCAATGTCCGTAGGATCAGTAATCTTCACATCATTTTGAACTAGTTCTGAGCATATCTGGGAGTTTCCTCCCAGGTTTCTAACATAGCTAAAGAAGGCCTTATGATTGTCTTTTGAGTCTTTAGCTATTTTTCTCTCAAAATTTGCTTTGGATGATTTTATGAGAGCTCTTAGTTTTTACTTATAGTGATCAAGGGTGTCTTACCTTTTAAGGATTTTGCTCTATCTTGTAGTAGCTTCCTCCTTTTGTTGTAGAGTTTGTTTATGGCTGGGGTCCACCAGACTGGACGCTTGCCTTTGGTACAAAGAGTCTTTGTTTTGCTTGGGATTGCCTTATCCATGCAGTCCTGCAGGTGCTGGTAGAAGGCATTTGTAAGTGATTCAGCGGCTTGTGTACTGTTTTCCACGGCTCGGGGCCTTAAAGGAGACCACACTAGTCTTTAGAAGTGTGAAGTCGGCTTTCGAGAAGTTCTTTACTGTGGTCTTTTTATTTCAGGTGGGGTGGGATGAGGACCTCCAGCGAGATTAGTTTGTGATCTGATCTCACCAGTGAGGGGTATACTTCGGTGTTGAACATTGTGCTCCCATGTTCGTGATGATGAGGTCAAGTATGTTATCTCCTCTTGTGGGGATGGTAACTAGTTGTTCCATGGCATTTGAGTTTATGAATTCCAGGAACTTTTGGGCTAGGGTGTTTGGGCTTGAGTAGTGTTCCCAGTCTATATTAGGGTAATTGAAGTCACCTAGTATGATGGTGTTTGGTGATACATTTATCCCCTCTAGTGTTTTCAGGAAGGCCATGTGAGGTTCCTGAGTTTGTGAGGGTGGCCTGTAACATGCTACAATTTGCAGAGCAGTCTTGCCTATGGTTAATTGCACCTGGATGGTCTCCGATGCATCGTGCGTTGCCACCAGTCTTGAGGTGTGGGTGTCCTTGATGAATATGGATACCCCCCCCTCCTTTCTTGGTATTGTCCGGATTTTGGGGCGGAACGCATGATATGAGGTAAAACCTGATAGTGCTGGGGTGCTCTCAGGAGCCTTGAACCAGGTTTCTGTCACAGCACAGACATCGATGTTCTCCATACTGAGAAGGGCCTCGAGTGCGTGCATTTTGAGATTGAGACTTCTGGCATTGAGCAGCATTACCCTTAGTTTTTTCCTTTTTGTGTTCTAGGGTGGTAGGTTTAGAATTTGAGCCTTGCCTAAAAAGGCACTATGGGGTGGCAAGAGCCTTTGCCAATATGCGGAATCCCAGGGTGACAGGTGCAAGCCGTCCCTTGCGAAGCAGCGTGGCTTGTCCAGCATGTCATCCCAGGCAGACAGACACTGGATCCCCTTTGAATGACACCAGTGTTTAAGCCAATTGTTAAAGCTGATCATCTTATCTCTGTATTGTGGCATCATTCTTGGTGAAGGTAGGATACTGCTCAAGGTCAGGGTCATACCTGCCTGGGCTACATAATCAGAGAGCTCCTCAATGTCTCTTTTCATGTAGTCCAAGGAGGTACGTCTCAGGTCGTTTACACCAGCGTGGACAATGACTGAGTCGTATTTGTACCTGCTGTTGAGAGACCTGAGTGCTTGCGTTATGTGGCAGATTCTAGCGCCCGACAGGCAGCTTACTGTGACCTTCTCCTTAGTCTGGTGAGCGGGACGTCAGTGTGTCTGACTATGGAGTCACCAATGACTAGTGTGTCTGGCATTTTGTTTGGCCTTAAGGGCTGTGACTGTTTGACACTCTGACTGTGAGGTCTATGTGTTGCAGGTGATGTGTTCTGAGGTGGTGGTTGTTTGGGTGTCTGCTTTGGTGGCCTCTGCTGTTTTGGTAGATTTTTGATCAGAGCCTCCGAGTATGTCTTTGTGTGTTTATGTGTATGATTTGAGGATGTGATGGTACTATGTGAGACTGGGTCTATAGTGTGTGTGGTAACCTTCTCCTCCTGACTGGTCTTGCCAGTCCTATGTTGAGAGAGCTCAGCCTCCAGTTTGGCTGTATAGTTGCATCTCTCGCATGTATTTGTGTTTTGTGGGAGGAGGAGAGGGTTGTCTGTGTACATGAGGCAATTGTAACATTGCCTCAATATTCCCAGGTTCACCAGCTGAGCAGGAGAGGACACTAGCAACTGATCCCTCGACATGCTAGAAGGAATAGACAAAAAAAACTTTAAAAACTTTAAAGAAGATTCCGGGGGACGTGGGTGATCGAGAAATGGGGGTTTGCCTTTTTGGGGTACTATCTATGACAAGAGCACCGTATCAAGGTAATAAGTACTGTAGGAGCAAGTGCTATGTTTAACAGATAGAGAATAGTCTACTTGGAGTCAAGTAGAGATGATCTTTTTAGTTATAGGATACGCTGATTAGATCAGTAGTATAGTTCGAGGAAGGTAGTTTTAAGGGAAAATTTGAAGAGTGGAATTTAGGTAGCCCTAATAGTTTAAATCTGCTTAACCGGCGCTGCCCTAGTGTGCAACGGTAGCAGCTCCGCTCTAAATTGCGCTAAACCGCGTTTTTTATATCAGGGGGCTGAAAGAAGCTAGGAACTGGCCCAAAACGACCAATAAACTACAAGTTGCTGGCTGAAACCTCACAAAACTGGACCAACAGGCAGCTCAATGCTTCCCACTCCCACTGGTAAGCAAGGGAACTTCCTCTCTTCCAAATTAGGTAAAGAATCAGTAACAGGAACTGCAAACAAAGCCCAGGGATCAGCAAGCTCTGAAACTGGACTATTCTAGCTTAGTAAGGCGGGAAAACAAGAGATATTTTTTTGTTTTTTTTTTCAGAAAACAAGCAGAAACAGATACAGTAAACACTTATAAATGCTATAAATCGGCTATCACAGCCTACACAAACAATTTGCAACAGTTACAGATTTTAAAAGTAACAAACTGAGAAACAAGTGCAAAAACAGAATAAATGCAGAAAAACAATAACAATGTATCAGCAAGCAGGCGAAATACAGTTGCTAGATAAATAGAAGTGGAAAGCCACAAAAATTATACTTAAATCAGGTATATACATATAGACTGGGAGTTGATCACTGTGAGTGTCTGACATTATACCTGTGGTGGAGTATTTGCTACAGTGTGATACTAGAATCCAGTCTAATAGACAATTTGATGTGTTGCTATACTGTGCGAGGCTATTAATTAGTAATGCAAAACCATATAAGTTCATGCAATATATAGGGGAGTTAGAGTTTACATCCAGCCAATTGATATTCCTATCACCTAGTAATAATTTTCTTGTGGAAATGTTATGGATATCCAATGTAGGGTATCTTTCATTATAGCTGTATTGTAGCCAGGGGAGATATAAAGGTCGGTAATACATTCTTTTTGAGGAAAGCAATAAGAAGTCCTGCTGAACTGAATTTTAGTATTGTTTTGTTGCAAGGGGAAATGTGGTAGGTACTGGGAAATTTTAAAGCAATACCACTACCTTTCCTCTGTATGTGGTCAATACAGATAATATTATAGCCAGAAGGTATAACTTTAGAGTCATTTATGCTGGGTTTAAGCCAAGTTTCTGTTATAGCAAGAACATCAGGCTTATGCTGGGTATTCCAGGCATATAGCTTTTTATCTATTATACTTCTAACATTTATTGCAGCAAAAATTAGATAACCAAGACTTGGAATTGGCTGTTGTTGGGTTACAGAAGTGTGTATGAGAGAATTATCTTTATGTTTATTGTGATAGATGGGGTCAGAATTGGGTGTATATCTCCTCCTAGGAGGATTTTAGTATATTGGGGAATTAAGCATACTTGGTTTTTTTTTGGAGAGGACTCTTGCAGTAAATTATTTTTGGTTTGAGTTGAAGTGCAATTAATCAGCCTATATTTGGAATAAAGGTGAGGGACAATATTAAAAAGATTTGGAGCAATGTGTGGAGAGTGTAAAGAGGAAGTATGGATAGGTGGTTGGGGCAGAGTTGGAGAGATGTTGCAAAATATTATTGAGTCATGGTAAAATGAAAGATGGCAAGTAGTAGGAGAAAAATAGAGGATAAACTGAAGAGTAGCATAGTTAAGTACTGGAATATGTATTGTATAGCTGTCAGGTGGTGGAGAAGTAGCAATAAAGAAGGAAACAAGAAATTGCATGACAGTAGAAGATTCAGTGATGGCGGATTCTGAAAGCTGGAAGAGAATAGGTAAGGAGAGAAGTATTTTCTATAAATGAGAGGTAGGAAGTCTCTTGAATGCAAGGAACAGAGGGGTATTAAAAGCTAGAGTATAATAATGCAATCAAAATAAGAAGAAAAGAGGGTTTATTTGGGAAAAGAAAAATATGCAATGTGGAATAGATAGGTACTATAAGGGACAGCTGTGATTATAAATGAATTTAGTGCAAAGCAGTATGGGAGGGAGAAAGATAGTTGGAAATGGAGCTAATAATTAAATCGAGGCAGGGGATCAGAAGGTAGGAAGCAATAAACAGAAGTGCAGGTATAGAAATAGTAAGGTCATTTAGGGAGGGTTTTTGGAAAAAAAGAGTCACAAATAAAATGTGTATGTAGGAAGTATAATTTTAGAGTAAGAGGAGGTGAGTGGGAATTGTAGGTAGGAAAGCGAAGCCAAGTAAACTGAGATCAATCAGTCTATAGCCAGAACAAAGCAATTAACAAAGAGATGCATGTAAAACAGGTTGTCTGTCATTTCCTGAGACTATATAACTGGCGTATGCAGTGTAGTTTACTGGTCAAGCAAAAGGGGACTTAGAGTTCCTTAGAGTGCACTAACAATTTTGACAGAGACTATCAATCACAGAGCAGGCATGCATTTAACTGATTAAAGGTAATATGCAGCATGGTTCTTCATGATAAATATATTTACATTAAACACTGATAAAATTCTCAGTAAGCTTATAGGTGAAGGGTCTTGTGGCAGAGCTCCTGCAATATCGAGGTCAGTTGTAGTGATTGCATAGGATCACACCTCTGGACTGTCCAGATTTTTACAGAATATACAGATTTTTGTCTCATATTGTTGTTCTGTTGCTCATAAAATTTGTGGGGGGGGGGGGTTCTGGTAAATCATTGAGAATTGATGTCACTAAATAATGACAGACATTTAATGTTTCAGACTTCATATCATTCAGAAAATGTGCGCTAACACATTTTATTCTAGCACCTTTCTAAGTTTATAAGAGTGACATTTTTGTCCCTGTTTTGGAGCCTTTGTCCCCCCATAATTTTTGGCTTTGTCCAGATTTCTTCTGGTTAATGTTTGAGAGGTATGCATATGATATAACATCCAGACAGCTTCCAAAGCTTAATTGCACATTCGACTCTCCTGACACATAAGTCAGGCTTGGGGACCAAGCCCTCCAGAGCTTTCAAACCTCCGAGAAAAATGCTCAAGGATCAACGGTCAGCCAATGCTGTTCCATTGCTGGGCAGATACGTTCCTTTCAAGGGAAACACCTTCCATATTTCTTTCCTACTTCCGAAAATGTTACTTTTTTGTCTGAGAAACATGTGCATTTCAGCTAGGATAAACTAGTTTTCTTGAATGTCGCATGACTTTATGTACTTTTAAATGGGAGCACATATTACTTTTGTGGTAAAAAATGTTAAAAAAAGTTGTTTAAAAATACTTTTTCTGTGGAATAAATGTGTGTACTTTACTTTTTGAGTGTTCAAAGTATTTGTATTGTGCTTTTTCTGCAAAAAAGTTGCTCTTTTACTGCTTTCACATATTACTTCCTATTGCTCATAAGCTTTCAAGGAAACAAGCACCAATTTCAACTTAACCATGGAACAAAGTACAGCCTCTCTGTTGCACCTTCTTACAGTCATAAAAATAAAAAGATTGTTAAGCAACCTTTGCCACCACAGCATGCTGGCAGTTTGCCTCAGCAAGTAGGCGACTCTGCTATATCCAAAGTGGACTTCTCAGACCATTCACCTTTTATCTTCAGATTTGTCTAGTATAGTAAATACAGCCACCATGGATAAGGTGTTAGCCATATTTTCTGCAGTTTTTGCAATCCCCTCATTGCCAAGGGAGAGTCACTTTTGTCAGTCATGGGAGAAGGGGCAGTGGATGTGCCCCTTCTTAACCAAAATATTGCGCCCATCCTTTGGAAAATTGTTGCTGGCATTTTTCCTGAATTCCCGATCAAAAATATATGAAAAACTAAACATTAATCTTCTCCTGTGTCAGCTACTCTGGACAGAAGTAATTTATTTGGCTTGGCTCAAGGTGTGGTGCAGGCTGTCATACCTTCTTATAAGGTAGAGTCTGGTAAAAAAAAGTCATGCCTCTTACACTGAGGAGGTTCAAGAAATGGAATCTATTGGGGATATTAAAAGGACAAATGCAGTTTTTTTCTCCTCAGGTTTCTCATTCAGATACTGAGAAGACTATGGCACCTGATTCTCCCTGAGAGGGATTCTCTTTCTCTGAGACTTTTTTCCACAATGAACCAATATTTTCATTGGGAGAATACAGAGGTTTCTCAGCCCCTAAGAAAATATTATGATCGGTTACGAATGGAATTTATAAAAGCTTCACTTATCTTCCAGTTCTGTCTGTATTGGAGCATGTTTTCACCACAGCCTGTTGTTTCCCTGACAGTCAGCCTGCTGCCCTCAAGAAAGCAGATGGCATAAAGTTCCTCAGTCTTTACAGTTTTTATACACCAGTCCCTGACCTGACCCAGCAGCTAAAACTTCAGTATTCCAGCTGATGCTACTATATATTTTGTTAATTTTAATCCATCTCCTTCTGATAAGGATGGAAAAGCTTTTGATAAACGTAGGGAAAAAGTGTATGCTTCTGCTACTTTGATTTTCAGAATTCTAAGCTGTTAGGCTCATATGTTGATGTTTAACCTAACTGAGAAAGCATGAGGAATGTTTTGACATCAGTTTCCTAGTGTGAGAAAAAAGTCTGCATTATGTAAGTTTAGTTTAATCTATTTCTTGAGTCACTACTCATTATTTAAAATGAGTTTGACATCTGTTGACAACACTTCCATCGCTGCTTTCACTGGTACTGTTTTAAGGAGGTTTGCATGGCTGCATTCTCAGAATCTCCCACAAGATATTAAAAATGAAATTTTGAATTCTCCCTTAAATAGAGATTTAGATTTTGGACCCTCTGCTGCTGAGGTTATCAGAATGATTTTTTTTTACTCAAATAATTTTGAATTTGATGATATAATATAAATTGTTTACTTTAGATAAACTTAATAACTATATGCAATGTTTACATTTAACCTGACAGGTAGATTAAGATAACAATAAATCTGTATATAAATAATGATCTTGATACATTTAGCTGCAATTATCAGAAAGAGTCTGATTCCAGTTGCAAGGTGTCAATCAAAGCCAAGACTTTTCTCCAAGGGTTATTAATTAGTGGCTCAGGATACATTCTTAATTCTTTAGTTTTGATCTCCAGTAACATAAATTTCTTCAGTAAAGATAAGAATTCTTCTATGGTGGGTGCTGCGCTGGACTTCCATTTCCTAGTTATACATTTTCTAGCTATTGTGTGTATAGTCCATAACAGATACAAGCCCATTTTCTTCAAATGTGTATTATTAATTACATTCAGCAAAATTAAAGGTTTTGTCAAGATAAATGTATCTGTAAATATTGCTTATAGAAAATGATTAATATCATTCCAATATGTTTAATAATGATACAATGATAAAAAATATGAGACCAGTCTGCATTAATTGATAATTGGCATCTGCAGCATGTCCTATTACTGGAGGAGTTTATTTTTGAGAGTTTCTCAGGAGTAAAAAAGGATCTCTGTAGATATTTCCACTGAAAAAATCTCCAATATTGTGAAATGGAAGTTAATTTAACTGATAAATATTATCTTATCTTCCATTGATAATACTATTTGAATATCCTTAGTTAAATATTGCCAATATGCTATTTTAGGAGCTGTCTTATAATCAATTAGTGTATTATATAAGTACGATAATTAATTCTTTGCATTAGTTTTTTTGTAAATGATTTCAAATAGCCAAATTATGAATTTTGGAGTACTTTTAAAAGATGAGTTATATACTATTCTACACAGATCCTTTGTGTATGCTAAAACACTCTGAATAATTAACCAATCATTTGAAGTTAATTCATAACTTGACAGTAAGTATTGTGCATCCAGGAGTTTTTGATTTTCCATACAATTAAACCAACATAGTACTTTCCTATTTCCCCATAAATTAAAAATCTCTCTGTGTATCTTATCAGGAAAGTTTCTTGTTCATAGGTTCATAGGTTCAATATCTGGGAATTTTAGTCCCCCTTGTTCCCATTTTCTGATATGATGAGAATATGCCACTCTATTTTTTTTTTGGATACCACTGAAATTTCAACAAAATTGAAGTAATTTCTTTAAGAGATCTTCTTTCTGGTAAAAATATAAGACACTGTGCTACATATATTAGTTTAGGGAGTAAGACCATTTTTATCAATTGTAATCTATCTTCAAATGTTATGAAGATATTATTCCATTTATTCACCAGTGTCTTAACTGATTCTATGACGTTAGTATAACTGATATTTAGAGTTTATACTATATTCTTACATAAGACTATCCCAAATACTTTAAAGCTGAGACTTGTTTACAAATAATATGATTTAGAGATGTCTGTGCCTCTTTTTTCTATTTAATAATAAAAACTGCGATTTTGATTTAGTAAAGTAAAGGCCAACAATTTTTTGGAAGTTCCCAATTAACAAGTTTACTTCGTCTAATACTTCCTTGGAATTTGGCAATGTAAGAAGCACATCATCAGCAAACATCATTATTTTAGAACTATATCCATCATATACATACATATATATATATATATATATATATATATATATATATATATATATATATATATATCCTCTTATCTTTGGGTTGTTACGTATTAAGATGACAAGTATTTCTATGGCCAATGCAAATGGAATAGGAGACATGGGACAGCCTTGCCTAGTACCTCTAGTGATCTGAATTGCTTTGGAAGTAAAGGGGTTTATTTTAATGAAAGCTAAAATATTTTCATAAGTTTTCTTTATAAGTGTAATACAGGATAAAGGAAAATCAAATATATGTAAAACTTTAATTAAATAATCCCAATTTCAGGAATCAAATGCATTTTCAATGTCTAGACCAATTATCAATGCATCTTAATCTTCTCTATTCAAATAATCTATTAAAGTTAGAATCCTTTTGATATTATCATGTGTATGTTTGTTATATATAAAACCAGTTTGGTCTTCCTCAATTATTTTAGATAAGACTTTTTTCATTATATTGACCATGACTGACATACAGAGTTTATAATCATTATTCAGCAAAGATATTGGTCTATATGAATTACAATAATTAGGGTCTTTGTTTTCTTTTAATACAGGAGTGATTAAAAATATCTCCAGGAAGGTAGAATTTTAGCTAATGTTTGGATTTCAAGAAAGGTTTTATGTAAGAGAGAAAGTATAGAAGTGGGGAATAGTTTATAAATCTCAATAATTAAACCATCTATACCTGGTGCTTTATTACACTTACTTTCTTTAATCTTTTCTATTATTTCTTTCTGTGTAATTGGTTTTTGTGATTCTAACTTTAATTTTTCAGAGATTGTCTTTTTGTTAGGGACTAGATTTTCCAGATTTCTATATTCAGTTATATTTGTATCACCTTTATGATGTTCAGAATAGTAATATTTGAAAGCATCTAAAATATCACCTATGTCTGAGACTTTTTTCTTCTTTCCGTCATGTAAGATGCTAGCAATATTATTGCATTTTGATTGTATTTTAACTTTCATAGATAAGGTATGAAGATGCTTTGGAGAAGTAGCATAAGAGTTTATTTTAATATTTCCATAGCTAAATTAGTTTTATGAGGTAGTATTTCATTATATTTATTATTTGTCTCATCTATTCTCTTTTTATTCTTCATAGCAATTACATTCTTATTAGATTTACGTACTAACAGTTGATTTTGTAATTATTTCAGTTTTGTTTCCCATTCTTTAATTTTATTTTTGTACCAGCTGGTTGTTTTACCATATATATAAGCTTTTAGAGAATCCCACACCATAATTATGTTTGTTTCTGGTTTGTAATTTGTCTCTAGGAAGAATTGGAGTTCAGAACTTATCCAGGTTTTAAATTCTTTAATTTTTGTTATGTATGAAAGAATCCTAGAAGTTGTAACTAACAATTTGAAATCTATCTGAATTTCCATTATAAGGGAATTATGATCTGAGAATGGACAAGGCTGTATTGAAAAAATTAAACATTTTAGAATATAGATCTTGAGAGACATAGATTTTATCTATTTTTGTTTTGGTGCCAAATCTGTAGTCCTGATGTGAAAAAAGTAAAGAGCTTGGTCCTTTAGCATTGTAAACATCTCTTAATTTAAACATTTCAATCCATTTTTTAGGAGTTTAGCTGAGGGTGATAACCGGGGGATTTCTTATTTGTGGTTTTTGTAACATCTGTAATACAATTAAAATCACCTCCTATTACGATATTACCTTTGGAAATAGTTGTGATGAGTTTTAAGTGCTTCTTAGCTAGTACTACCCCCATTTCAGGGAACCAATATAAGTTCACTAAGGTCCAAATTCTATTATTACATTTTAGTATAACTATAGCTAAGAGTCAATCTTTATCTACATGTTTGTAAATAACTTCTGGGTTTAATTAAATCTTTTTCTAAATAATTATTACTCCTCTAGTCTTAGATTTATAAGGAGAATGAGCTAGTATTCTGTATTTATTGGGATCCCAAATAAATGTGCCATTTATTTTAAAATGAGTCTTTTGGAGAAAAATGACTTAAGCTTTGTTTAGTTTTAGATATCTTAATAAGTTAGATCTCTTATTCAGGTTGTTTAAGCCATTAGTATTTAAAGACACCAATGTTAGGCCCATATCAGGATTCTTTAGAAAAGAAATAACAAAAAAACACTTTGTATTACTGAAGCCCTTAGCTCATATAACTCCTCCTGTAGAGCTAGCAGAAAAATCAATTATTAATTTTCGATTTATCCCAATTGACAATGTTTTCCCATCAAAACTGATAAGAATTTTAAGTCAGGCATTTTAAAACTAGAAAAAAATTAAATAAAAGCAGAAGTTAAGTATTTATACTTGTATAAACTTTAACCCACAATAAACATGGAATGGAAAGCATTCCTAGTCTAACAGACAAAAATAAATCTGCTAGACTAACCATCCTAACCAGCTAATTTGTTCTTTCCAAGCCCACAAAACCATAATATTAATGAAGAATAAGTCTTAAATTTAATAACTTATAGTGCTATTAAACAACTAGTCAAGCTTGAATTCTCTTATATCTATTAATTAAACAACAACATACATTTTCATCAAAGCATTAATATAAAAATGACTATTCACAAAAATAGGAAACAAACTTGTGTTTATATAATATGAGAATATATATCCCACTCAAACTGAAGAGTCTCAGGCTGGGAAAACAGAAGAAGCAAAATCCTCTAGACATCACCACAGCAGAAAATAAGCAAGTTCCACTTGATTAAGAAGAAAATGAGCTTTTTTTTTTCTTCTTCTTCTTTTTCTCCCCAAGATACTTATCTACTGATAGGGCTTCAAGCTTTAACTAAATAGTTAAAATGTGCAAGAAGGTATTAGAGATATCCCTGCAGCCGCAGAAGCAGGCGGACCCCCTTTTTTACTAACCTTGGCAACCAATGATGTTTGTTTGTAGGTGAGCTATTTTGCAGTTTGTTTTTCCAATGTGATAGCTTACCTGAATAAATCTCCTTTGAGTCATCTTTATCTTTCTGCAGCCACGAATGCGGGCAGACATTCGAACAAACTCAGTCTTGTTTGACCAATGATGAGCATTTTAAAATAAGTCATCCTTTTCTTACTGAGTCTTTTGACCGAAATGTTAGCAATATATTTTCACATATATGTGGTTTGTTACTTTTTTTTTCTCCTCAGACTGATATGAAAGAACACTCAGACTTTCATGTTGTAATACAATTTTAATAATAATAAAATAAACATAACAAAATAAACGTAATAATAATTTTAATTGGCAACAAACAACTCTCTGAGCTGGATATATGTTTAGTTAACATACTTTGCAACTGAAACATTTTTTTATGTCTTTCGAGATCTTAACTTTATATATTTAGTTTTATTTCCATTGGATACCAAGTTTCTATGCAGTTTAGAAAACATTGTGCTAGTACTTACTAACTAACTATAAGTGTTTAGTTATGCAAGGTAAAATGTAACTTAATATTTTAAGGTGTAAATCTTGCTTTTATGAAACTACTAAAAGCTTTGCTTCAGATCTATTGATATTTGCAGTATAAACTAATGAGAACAGGATGAAACTATATTTATCAAGTACTTATTAAGTCTTGACATGGGCATTAACTTTACTGACATACAAGGATTCTTAGTGTTTCTGACTATAGTATCAAACAGCAGTTCTAGTTTATGCAAATAAGTTTACTGATGCTACATTGTGGTTGGAAGTAAGAACCAACGTGGAATATATGATTGGTTGGTCTTGGCTATAGTGCCAAATAGCAGTTTCAATTTATGCAAATAAGATTACTAAGGCTGTATTGCAATTGGAAATAACAACCAATGTGTAGTATATGACTGGTTGCCAAGAGAACAATAATTCTGAACCCTTAGTAGAACATAGAAGCATCTTGATTGGATATAATACCATTAGTTAGACAAATGATTGGCTAACATCAAAGCACTGATTACAAGATCTTGCTCTCCTTAGCTCATGCAAATATGTTCACTGATGTTACATTGTGACTGGAAGTAAAAACCAAAGGAAAAAGGAAGTGATGAAAGCCTCATTATGATTGTTTTTTCAATGTTATTTAAACCATTGCTGGTCTTTACATTACACGATGTGAAGAAGGCAGTTTATGCTGAAAGTGTTCATCGTATTTTATTTGTTTTATCAATAAAAGCTTATTTTCTTCTTAATCAAGTGGAACTTGCTCATTCTCTGCTGTGATGGCATCTACAGGATTTTGCTTCTTCGTGTGTTTATATAATACTAAGGTTCAGAATTTAAAGAAGTCAGCAATTAGATGTTTAGTAACTGATCTGACCTTATATATACTATTCATTTAGACCATATGTAAGTCTTGATATTAATTTCATTTCTCATTTGTATATGTCAAGCAGAGTAACATTATGAGAGAGTTAAATTCAATTGCCTGTAATGTTAGTGTGTTTATGTTGACACCCAGAGCAGCATTAGTTACATTGGCTCATGTGTTTAAAGGATAGATAACACTATTTTCACTTTACAAAGTTACAATTATAAGTTCAACCCTTCTTCTGATTGCAAATTATGCTCTTCATTAAGCATAAATTGTTGACTATAGTACATAAAATATTCTGTCAAGTTTAGGCTATACCATGACTAGATATTGAAACCCTTATTTCATGTATTACAAAAGACTATAGCACAGGTAAACTGATAGTCATTATATATGCTGCTATTTGCTGCTTGTATTCACCCAAATGTACATACACCTGTGTATATCTTTCTATTATAGAGAATTTATAAACATTCCACTTATTGCTCACATAGAGTCATTTATAGTGTACACAAACCTAGCTCTAAAGCATGAAACAAATTGTTAACCTTTTACTAAACTTGTGCAAAAAAAATATATTAGTTGCTGCTTGGGTTACAGCAAATAGAATCATCTCTTTTAAGTAAAGTACTGAAACTGTCGCCAAATACTTCTATAACCTTTCACTAAGGAAGAAACCCGCTGTATCACAACAACCAATCAGGGACCTTCAATCTTCAGTTCTGACAGTTACTATAAATCACGCTCAGTGAAATCCAAGATAATGACAATCAGACATAACTGTCTCGAGCACAGAGAAAAGCTTCACTTCTTTAAAATATTGTAAACAATTTCCCGCTCAAGCAACAACAGACTTTCAAGATTGTAGATTACAAATGATAATTGTCACATTATGCTTTTCAAACTCTTTCCTAACAAACCAGACAAACAATAACTGCTTTTCAATGTGAAATCATATAACCAGAAACAATTCAATTTAGAAACACATATTTAGCTCCGGGCAATCGAGGAAAGGGCATAACAGATGTTCGGAGATCACAATACATTTGCATATCTCTCTTTTTCTAGAGCAAAGCTCCATTCAACAATCATAAGGGAAATGAAGACTGTCATGTTAGACAGAGGTAAAATCAAGTATATGAACCTTTCAAAATCTGATTTATTATGAAACATAGTGGTTTCATAAGATGTAAACTCACATATTAATAATTAAACAAAAATCTACCAAACTACAATGATGTATTATTTCTATAACTAATATTTTTTAGTCTCAAAAGCAAAACATAAACATTTTATGTTAGAACTGTGCATTTCTGTATATTTACTCTAATAGCTAATTAGTCAATATTTAAAACATAAGATATGACTATATGAAAAAACCCACAACAATGGCATTAGGAGCAACATATAAGGAATTAAAGGAACCAGGATTAATAAATGTATCACCCTTTTAAGTCACAAAAATTTAAAAAAATAAAATGCATTTACTATATAACTTTACTATTTAAATAATTCTGAATATATTGTATCACAGTTAATGGGATAACTAAGCATCCCCCCTTTTTGTCCCTCCTTACTTTACACATAAATAAATATGTATAATTACATGATGTAGCTTGTTTGAAATATTAAGCAAACATATTATGAGTGAAAGTCAAGTTGCAGTAGATACTTTGAGAGATTTAGAAGGGACACCAATCTTTGATTCAGTGTTTTGCTTTTTCTTTTTAACATCAGTCCAAGAGGGTTTATCAGTGATTCTTTTCAGAGAGAGGGAGATGCCCAATCCATATATTCAGTTATGGATATAACATTATTGTTTTTGATGAATGCAGTGGCTTCTTCCAGGTTACTGAAAGTCCTCATTTCATCTAGGTGTAATATTTTTATTCTGGCCAAACTTTTTTCCTCTGTTCTAGTACTCTAACAGAATAATCGTTGTCAAACCTTAATGGGTGCTGGTTATACTTTAAAGGGCTCTTCCTCCAGGCAGTTTTTAAAACCAGTTCTTTGTCTAAATAAGATAAAAACTTTATAACTACTGACCTGGGAGGGGTAGAAGAAGATGCTGATGCTGGTCTTCCTAAAGCTTTATGAGCCCTCTCAATGCCAAATGAGAAACTTTCCTTTAAATCTAAGATTTCTGGAATCCATGTATTCAGAAATGTGATGACATATTTCCCTTCAGCTCCCTCAGGGATGCAAAAAAATCTTATATTAGATCTTCTCTTCCTGATTTCAAGATCATCCACTTTATTGAGAAGCCAAGTATTTTGTTTAATGAGAAGTTCTTTCTGGGTCTCTTCTTTGAATCGTCTCTCAATGTCATTCAGGGACGTTTCTATGTCTGTTATTTTGGATTGATGTTGCTGAATAAGTTCTTTAAGTAAATATGTTTGTTTCTTACAATTTTCCTTGAGATTTTGTAGATTTTTTTTGAAGTCATACATTTTTAATGACAGTTCTTGTATTGCAGAAGTTACCAGTTGTAATTCTCTTTTTAAAGCCAAGTCAGAGAGAGAATTCTTCAAAGTACTCATCTTAGCAAATAAAATATTCTCCTTTATAGTTTTACAGGAAAACGTTCACAAAGAACTACTAAATTTATATACGTTATGCTTAAATTATATATCTATCACTTCTGAGTATTTTTGTTGAAAACATAATGGGCCAGATTCACGAAGGCTTGCACGGAGTCTAAGAGTAGTGTAAGACTCCATGCAGCCTTCGCGATCCAGGAACAGCCCAAAGTCCGTGTAAGAGACAAGCTAAAATGGCTCTTACACGGAGTGGGCGTGGCTAAGCTAATCACCTCACTTGCAGCTGAATAGCATGCAAATGAGGCTGATTAGTGATCCAGGAAGCCCAGAACAGCCCGTGTAAGAGCTGTTTTAGTTGCAGAAATGTACTCAGTTGACAACTGAGTATGTTTCTGCAAAAACTGTAATGGAGCCATGTCATCTCCAAATAAAGGGTGCATATGTGTCAGGCAGCATGCCAATGGCCAAATATGTGGCCATTGGCACAGTAACCTGATGCAAATATGTTAAAAATATAATTTTTTTTTCCCGGCAATTGCCGATGTTTAACCCCAGTGCAGCCCCGCACAAACGGGCTGCTCTGTATAAAACATAAAAACGAAGGTTTTAAACCTACAAATGTAGGTTTTATGCAATACATGGAATGTCAATGCAGGAACCAGCAGACCAAAACCAACATGGCCACCGTGTAGTGGTTGCTAAGGGGGGAAGCTGAGTCTAAGAGATGTAACTAAGCATTAGTAGGCAATCTGATGCAAATGAGTGTTAGGATACTGAATTCCACTGTCACGTAGCAAATGAGCACAGTCTGAGTAGTGTAAGAGTTACAGAAGGGGAGGAACAGAGTAGGAGATAGGTGACATCACAGGGGGGAATGGTAGAAAGAAATGCAGTTCATTGGAGGTCAGAGTTACATGACAGATGTCAGACAGATATCATGGAAAGAGGTGTGCCACTAACTAAGCATGAGAAAGTCAAGAAATGGAAGGCGTACACTGTTGCCTACACCAAAGTTTCTTGCTGGATGTGTATGCGCACATGTGCACGCCATGAAGCGCGAGTAAGGCAATGTGCGCGCGTGTAAGACAGACTGAGCATGTGGGAGCGTGTTGGGAGATGTTTAACACTGTTTGCGTGGGTGTGCATGCGTTTTAAACCAAATAAGCAGATTCTGAACCATGTAAGCATGTGTGCGCGTGTGTAAGCCACTGTGAGCGTGTTTCTGCTGGTTTGCACATGGCTCCTCCCTGAGGAAACAGAGAGGAAAAAGGAAGCAACAGATTTAGTAGGAAGCTAGCAGGGAATACTGCTGGAGCTAGCAGGTGAAAACAATTAGATGCAGGCAATTACACAGGCAGAATAGTAGCCCAGCCCAGCAGTTAAAACTCTGCAAACAGCAGTGCAGGATGTTTCTCTCAAGAGACACTGCAAGGCAGGAGTTAAGTTATCAGAAGTGAAAACTGAAAAAGCTGAACTCAGAGCAGAAATGTTAGGGGCTGCCATAGCTGTCATAATGAGACATAGGCGACTTGCTGAGGGTGGTGACAATGCAGATGGTGCCAGACAACCCACAGTGAGGAGACGGAGAAGAGTGTACAGGCCCAGGGTCACCTACCACGGGTTACATGAGCTGGAGATAGTAGAGCGCTATAGAGTGGACAGAGACCTCCTGCAGCAAATAGTGGAGCTGTGCAGGCCACGCCTCACACACAGAACCAACAGAGGGGAACCCATCCCAGTGGAAACCAAGGTATGTGTTGGCCTAAGAATACTAGCAACAGGTACCTTCCAGAGGCCAACTGGTGATATGATGGGGATATCACAGGCATCAGCCTCCAGGGTACTGCACCAGTTCCTGGATGCCATGTCAGCACATGTCGGTGATCATGTATATTTCCCCAATGCCCGTGAGGTATTGGCCAGCAATATGTGTCTCTTCCAGCAAATAGCGGAATACACTGAGGTACTGGGTGCAATAGACTGCACGCACATATGCATCAAAGCACCAGCCAGTGAGCGGGGTAGGGCATACATCAACCTCAAGGGCTTCCCCTCCATCAACTGCCAGGTTGTGTGTGATGCCCAGGGCATAATAATGAATGTGTGTGCTGGCTGTCCTGGGAGCTACCACGATTCCCACATCTGGCATTTGACGCAGCTGTACCAGACATTTGCCAATGGGGACATCCCGCATGGCCACCTAGTGGGGGATGCAGGTTATGCACTGGAGCTGTGGCTGATGACACCCATCAGAAACGCACACACACCTGAACAGGAACGCCATAATGAGGCACACGCACAAACACGTAATGTAATAGAGAGTGTGTTTGGGCTGCTCAAGTCATGGTTCCGGTGTCTGGACACATCTGGTGGAGCCTTACAGTACACACCAAGTACATGTACCCAAATGGTCATGGTATGTGCTATGCTACATAATATGATCTTGCGAAAACAGCTGCAGCAGGACCAGCATAGGGCCGGGCCAAACAGCCCCCCACCATTGCCAAGGCCATCACAGGCAGAGCGTGACTCGGAGGAGGAACAACCTGAGCCTGCCCCAGTAGGCAGAAGGAGGCATGCCCAGTATGCCCTGGCCTTGGCAAAGAGGCAACGCATAGCACATACACTGGCTCAGTAGGAACCCTGGGAATGATACCCCTCTCTGACTCACTCATATAGTAACAGGGATGCCTAACATGACACAACCTGCTCTCAAACATGTACAGGGAAGTGTAATATGTGCATCCGACAGAGGCAGCCCTGCAGCACCACCTGAGGCATGAATGCTATGTGTTAAGTAATGTAACACCATGTACTATATGCACACCTGAGGACCCTGACTAACATCCTACCCTCACCAAGCATCATGCCACAACATGACAATGAGATGATCAAGTGCAATAATTAACAGAAGTATCGCAGTTAGTCAAAAGGGATCCAATGTGTGCCAGTCTGGGATGACATGCTGAGCATGACATGATGCACTACCTGCTAGGACTGGCGTGCACCTATCAGTGCAGGCCATATGGATACTGGCAAAGGCTGTTGTTACCCACAGTATGCCCTGAATAGGTAAGGCTCAAAACACAAACCTATCTCCATAGGTATCAGAAGGGATAAGAATAAGATAAGGGATAAGTTGTAACAGCAAGATGCATGCAGTCTAAACTCACCCAGTATGGAGAATGGTGATATCTGTGCTGTAACAGAAAACTGAGCCAAGGCTCACAACAGCACCCTAACACTACCAGGTTACACCTCATACTGTGCTGTACAGTCTCAAAACATGGAACAAGCTACAAAAGGAGGGTGACTAGCAAGAATTGTCAAGGATAACCACACCCCCATGTTGGTACCACAACAAAAAGCAGCATGGACTAGCCATGGTCAAGTAACAGTGGCTAAAACTGCCCCCCAGTTTATAGCCTGCTACAGACTACTGTCCCAACACCAGGAACTGCACCTGGCCTATGCTGGAATACATGAATATATCAAGTCCTCCAAACAACATTATACTGGGTGACTGAAAATACCCAGACATAGACTGGGAGCATTATACTAGCTCCAACAGTGTAGGACAAAAGTTCATAGAATCCATAAACCAAAAGGCCCAGAAACAACGTACCACTCCCACAAGAGGGGTAAGCATACTGGATGTGATAATCAGCAACATGGGTACTGGATGGCAAGATGAGAAGTGTATTGCTCACTGGTAAAATCAGACCATAGAGTAATCACACTGGATATACAAATCCTGACCACAGTCCCTGGCAAGAAACCCACAGTGGAAAACATGTGTAAAGCAATATTTGCACTCCTCCAAACTGATGTGGAATCCATTAAAGGTCCTGTGCAGGTGCAAAATATGGGCCACACCTCAGAACCTGTAATACAGCCATTCCATGAACACTGCCAGGAATGCTTGGATTATGCAATCCTAAATTAAAACAAGACACAATTCCATACATGCAGGAATCTGGCATGGTGGACACCAGCCATAACCAAACCATGCAAGAGAATGAGGAAGCTACTACATGATAGAGCAAACATAAACAATGAAGTAATTACTGATCAGTAGTATGGCAATAAAATCTGTCCACACATACAATCCACTAAGGCCAGCCACAACAAGTTGAATCTGTGAATCCTGAGGCAATGTTACACCTGCCCCAAGTACACAGACAACCCCCAACTCCACCCAAGAAATACAAATATATGTGAGAGATGCAACCAGCTATCCAAACTGGAGTCTGAGCTCCCTCAACTCAGTACTCCCAAAACTAGTCAGGAGGAGAAAGTAACCACACACACCACAAGCACAGTCCCACATAGACCTATCACAACTGCAAACCAAACACATAAACACAGAAAAACATTCCTGGAGGCACAAATTACAAACACAGCACACCAACAGAGGCCTCTAAAGCAGACACCCAATCAAACAACCTCCAAACATAGCACATGCAACACATAGTACACAAAGCTGGTGTGCCAAACAGTCACAGGCCAGAAGGAGAAACAACATGCCTGATACAGTTGTAATAGGTGTCTCCATAGTCAGACACACTGCTGTCCCGCACACCAGACTGAACAAGGGAAAGTGTACAGTAAGCTGCCTGTAGGCTGCCACAATACGCCACATAACAGAAGTATGCAGGTCACTCCAAAGCAAGTAGAAATATGATGCAGTCATAGTCCATGCTGGTGTGAATGACCTGAGATGTACCTCCCTAGACTACATGAAAAGAGACATAGATGAGCTCTCTGATTATGTAGTCCAGGCCGGTATGACACTCACCGTTTGCAGCATCCTACCCTTACCAAGAATAATGCCACAGTACAAACACGGAATGATCAGTCATAGCAAGTGGCACACTTACTGGTGTCATTCCAAGGGATCCAATGTCTGTCTGCTTGGGATGTCATGCTTGACAAGCCACGCAGCTGTTCTTGGGATGGCTTGCACCTGTTACCCCTGGGCGTCTGAATATTGGATAAGGCCTTTGCCACCTCCATAGAGCCTTTTGTAGGCAAGGCTGAAAAGACTGACCCACTACCCTAGAAAACATAAGTGGAAAGAAACATAAGGGTAATGCTGACCAATGCCAGATGTGTAAACCCCAATATGCATGCTCCCAAGGCCATCCCCAGTATGGAGAACATCGATGTCTGTGCAGTGACAGAAACCTGCTGCAAGCCTCCTGACAGCACACCAGCCCAGCACTACCAGGTTATACCACGTATCATGTGTCATGGCCCCAAAACCTGGAACAAAACATAAAAGGAGGGTGAGTATCCATATTCAGCACAGACACCCATATGTCCAGGTAACTGACAATGCACAAGGCATTGGAGTCCACCCATGTGCAACTAACTGTAGGCAAGCCTGCTGTACAGTCTGTAGCATGCTACAGACCACAATCTCAAACACAGGAACCACACCCAGCCGTCCTGAAGACACTGGACAGTATGAATGTCCCACCAAATACCAAACAAGGTACCACAAATTACCACATAGGTGGTAAACCATTATGTATGGAAGGAGTAACCAGGGACCTAGGGACACAAGTGGACAGTAACCTGTTATGTGACACCCACATTGCCAATGTGGCTAGGAAGACTGTCTACATTTGACACCGTATCAGGAAAGGATTCACATCTATGTCAACAGAGGTCATTGTGCCCCTATACTGTCCTCTAATCACACCCATAATCTAGTACAATGCCTCATATGGGATGTACCTTACCTGACACCTGCAGCAGTTAGAAAGACCTCAAAGGTACCTCACCAAGAGGATAAAGGGTCTCAAATATATGTCATATGCTGCCTGGCTGTAGACACCCCAGCTGAATGCAGTCACATACTGCCTACACAGAGGCATTGCATGCCTGTTGTAGAAGGCCATGCCCAACACAGGAGTAATGGACATGCTCCACCCCAGAAAACTCAAATCCATCGCAGCTGTGAGAGTGAGAGATGTCAACCTCAACAAATAATGAAATAGGATGTGCTGGTGGGACAGATACATAATCCAGAGGCTCCCCACACCCTGGACCAGAATCCCACTCCATGTTAGGCAGAGCCCCTCACTGACACTCTTCAACAGGAATCTTGCCAAGTGGATGGATGATTGTAGAGTTACACTGGGGGTCTTCACTGTGTCATGTCCAGACAGAGGCACAGCAAAGCAAATCATAAATGGCCATAATATTCACATAGCAAGGAGTGGCAAAAGCCACACACACTCTGGCTAGGCTAACAAATGCCCTAGTGTGGATAGCCTAGTATGAATTTATGAACCTATGAAGTAACAAATTGTACAGGACACTAAGGATAATCCCAAGGCTTTCACAACTGATGGTAGGAACCATGTTGGGAATTCACAGATATGCTCTGAATCACACAAATATCACAAACACACACACATATTGCCAACATACATCCTGACAGGTGCAGTGCAAACCCCCGGAATGCAGAATATCTATCCCAGCAGACTGCTAAGCCCCTGACATTGCAGATGCTGAGGTAACAGCCAACATCTACAAAGCAAAACACACAGCAGCAATGGTATGAGATGGTGTCCTGGGCTTAGTGCAACATGGACTCCAAGATGAATGGAATGCCAAACCACACTACTGCTCAATGTCAGCCTTACCACAGAATATGTACCCAAAGAGCAGTGTACAACAACAATGGTCCTTCTCAACAAAGGTGTTGCCTGAATGGATACTGAAAACTACTACCCCAGAATCCTGAGAAGCTCGGTCTGCACAGCTATGGAAAGGATCAGCATGTACCACAGACATAAAGATATTGGGGACCTACTGACACCGGACCCTGCCCAGTGTGGCTTTCTTAAGTGCAGATCCTGCCCCTAAACATGTTTGACTCAATTGAAACAGTCATTAAGGTCATTGATGAGGGTAATGTGGTCCACACAGCGTAGCTGGACCTTGCAAAGGCTTCTATACAATACCCTACGTGTTCATTATAGATAAGCTCACCAGCTTAAATATAAACTCCTATGTCAGTAGAGGGGTTGCAAACCAGACCAAGGAGAGAACAGACATGGTCAGACATGCTGCAGCCATGTCAGACTACAAACCAGATATAACTGGCATCCCACAAGGCTTGGTCCTGGAATCTCCCTCGTCTGGTATATATGTCCCATAGGTACAGGCAAACATGGTAGGACTGTGTCTGAACATGTTTGCAGAGGACTACAAACTGCTCACCACATATGATCCACCAGCTGACACAAGCATCCCACAAAAGGGCCACATAGAAACAGACAACTGGTGCCATAGCCATGTCAGCAAGCTAATTGCAGAAACGTGTATAGTCAACCCCGTGGATATACAGTAAGTGCCCACCAATTACCACATAGGTGTTAACCCATTATGTAGTTAACATGTAATGAGAGACCTGGGGACACAAGGTGATAGATATCCTGCAGTGGACAAACATGTGCTGTAGTGTTTACAGAAACATACCATATACCCACCTAATCATGAAGGTTGTCAGATCTAGATAAGGGGAGGTCATTGTGGCTCTGCAGTCATCCTTCATCAGCGGTACAATTGACTACAATAACCCCTGTGGGATGTACCTCAGCAGACATCTCCATCAACCGTAAAGTCCCCAACAGTACCTCACCAGGAGTATCAAAGAGCTTGCACAGATGCCATGTGTTGCCTGTGTTGCTGGTATCAATAAACATGCTGCATCTTGTACAATCTGAATGGCAGTGAGCTATGCACATGAGAGACCTGAACCCCAGCACTGACTTACATAGGACAAGCTGTACTACATGATCCATAACACAGAAGCCACCCCCACCCATGAGGGAACCCCCAGTACAGGCTACCCATAGAGTCACATATCAATCTTCCTCAATAGGAATCTTGATGAGTGGATGGGAGATGGTAGCTTTATCCTGGGTATCACTGTCATGTCACAGGTAGACAGAAGCACAGTATACTAACCATGACATATGTCATGGCAAACTCCACTTACAATGTGTATTGAAGGACAAACACACTCTCCAACTAGCATTAGACATGGACTAGGGCACATCGCTAGTGTTTGCAAATGTACACCTATGTTGTGGAATACACTACCAATGTTGGACAAGCCTGGTTTAAGTAGTTCATATCTGAACAGAATGCAACATGGTCAGATGTACACAACCGGCCCCTAACCAGGCTGTTGTGCTCACTATCGAAGTGTAAAGCAGTGATAGCACTAAAGCCCAGGATACTGTCCACCACAGTCAAAGTACTACCAGTACACTATACAGTACTACAGTGTTAGGTCAGTGTGAAAGGATGTTGACAACTGTATGCAAAATATCCCATGCAAACACTGCAGACACAGTATAATCCTGTTGTGTTCACACACAAAGCAGTTGTACAGTAACTACACAACATGACACACAACACACAACCATAAACGGGTGATATTTGTTGAAGTTCACACTCATCCACACATGTGGTGGGCTGCAGAGTCCAACATATGGAATGCGCACACTGGGCATGCTCACACACTTATGAGACATATGTCAGACAACATGCCATGGGAAGGCTGAACTGGGCATGCTCACACACTTAGGCCAAATCTCAGTTTAGCAGTTGGACACACATATCTGGTATTTTTATGTGTTATTCCAGGAACCAACCACATTACAGCAGTCTGCCCAGTGCACACAGTTAAATGACTACAGAGACATATGTGATATAGTGGATCCCTCCCATATGCAAACATCTTCCACAGATGCACAAGTTGTTCATACAAACAGGGAATGCTATGGCAATAAAGATGTGCAAACAGTCTACCAGCAACAAATAATGTGCATTTGACAATTAAACATATGGGTGTAGAGGTCAACACTAGGCTGTTCGCCCTAGGGAATGACAGCTAAGCCAGAGTATGCTTGGTGTCTGCCTCCCCACAGGATGCACATTCCCCTTTCTAAACACTGATGATGTCAGCACCCTATAAGTACAACAGGAGAAAAAAACTGCCCAGTAATGCGAATAGCGTGCTACGCTAATGCGTCTGTCACAAGTGTCATAACATCGTTAGGTAGGGGTTTGAATCCTGCAAATGCTTAGTGTGTGTGTGTGAGTGAGTGTGGTTGGTGTGTGTGTAAGTCTGTGTGAGAGAAATGTCCCTTTTGGCAACTGGGAAAACGCACTACAGGATGCACATTCCCCTTTCTAAACACCGATGATGTCAGCACTCTATAAGTACAGCAGGAGAAGAAAAACCTCCCTGTAATGCAAATAGTGCACTCTGCTAATGTGTCTATCTCAAGTGTCATAACATAGTTAGATAGTGGTTTGAATCCTGCAAATGGTAAGTGTTTGCCTGAAAGAAGTTAGCATGTGTGAGGGAAATGTCCCTTTTGGCAACTAGGAGAACAGACTACAGGATGCACATTCCCCTTTCTAAACACTGATGATGTCAGCACTCTATAAGTATAGCAGGAGAAAAAAAACCTCCCAGTTATGTGAATAGCGTGCTCTGCTAATGCATCCATCTACAGTGTCATAACATAGTTAGGTAGAGGTTTGAATCCTGTAAATGACCAGTGTGTGTGTTTGTCTGAGGGGGGTTAGTGTGTGTGAGGGTAATGTCACTTTTGGCAACTAGGAGAACAGACTACAGGATGCACATTCCCCTTTCTAAACACTGATGATGTCAGCACTCTATAAGTACAGCAGGAGAAGGGAAACCTCCCAGTAATGCAACTAGCACACTCTGCTAATGTGTCTGTCCCGAGTGTCATAATATAGTTAAATAGGAGTTTGAATCCTGTAAATGACAAGTGTGTATTTTTCGCTGAGGGGGGCTAGTGTGTGTGAGGACAATGTCCCTTTTGGCAACTAGGTGAACAGACTACAGGATGCACATTTCCCTTTCTAAACACTGATGATGTCAGCACCCTATAAGTACAGAAAGAGAAGAAAAACCTCCCAGTAATGCGAATAGCACACTCTGCTAATGTGTCCATCTCAGGTGTCATAACATAGTCAAATAGGAGTTTGAATCCTGCAAATGGGAAGTGTGTGGCTTTGGCTGTGGGGGGCTAGTGTGTGTGAGAACAATGTCCCTTTTGGCAACTAGGTGAACAGAATACAGGATGCACATTTCCCTTTCTAAACACTGATGATGTCAGCACCCTATAAGTAAAGCAAGAGAAGGAAAACCTCCCCGTAATGCGAATAGCGCGCTCTGCTAATGTGTCCATCCCAAGTGTCATAGTACAGTCAGACAGGAGATTGAATCCTGCAAATGGCAAGTGTGTGTTTTTGGCTGAGGGGGGCTAGTGTGTGTGAGGACAATGTCCCTTTTGGCAACTAGGTGAACAGACTACAGGATGCACATTTCCCTTTCTAAACACTGATGATGTCAGCCCCCTATAAGTACAGCAAGAGAAGGAAAACCTCCAAGTAATGCGAATAGCAAACTCTGCTAATGTGTCTATCTCGGCTATCATAACATAGTCAGACAGGAGTTTGAATCCTGCAAATGGCAAGTGTGCGTTTTTGGCTGAGGGGGGCTAGTGTGTGTGAGGACAATGTGCCTTTTGGCAACTAGGTGAACAGACTACAGGATGCACATTTCCCTTTCTAAACACTGATGATGTCAGCACCCTATAAGTAAAGCAAGAGAAAGGAAACTTCCCATGAATGCGAATAGTGCTCTCTGTTAATGCGTCCATCTCAAGTGTCATAATATAGTTAGGAAGGGGTTTGAATCCGGCAAGTGTTTGTCTGAGGGGGGTTTGTGTGTGTGAGGGAAATGTCCCTTTTGGCAACTAGGAGAACAGACTACAGGATGCACATTTCCCTTTGTAAACACTGATGATGTCAGCACCCTATAAGTACAGCAAGAGAAGAGAAACCTCCCAGTTATGTGAATAGCGCACTCTGTTAATGTGTCTGTCTTGAGTGTCATAACATAGTTAGATAGGGTGTTGAATCCTGCAAATGGCAAGCATGTGTTTTTGGCTGAGGGGGGTTAGTGTGTGTGAGGACAATGTCCCTTTTGGCAACTAGGTGAACAGACTACAGGATGCACATTCCCCTTTCTAAACACTGTTCAGGTGAAGGCCATGGCTCTGGCACAAGTTGTCTGTTTCTATGATGCCCCTATGGAAGATGCTTGTGTCGGCTGGAGAGTCGATTATGGTGGCCAGTTCGCAGTCATCTGCATATTTGGTCAGCCACAGTCTGTCCATGTTGGCCTGTACCTCCAATAAATATATACCAAACAAGAGAGGTCCCAGGACTGAGCCTTGTAGGACACAACTCGTAACTGGTTTGGAGTCTGGCATGGCTCCAGCAATTCTAACCATGTGGGTTTTGTCCTTGAGCCACTGTGCAATCCATCTAGTGACATAGGGGCTTATATTTAAGCTGGTGAGCTTCTCTAGAATGCCCAAGTGGAGTATTGTTGTGAAGGCTTTTGCAAGGTCCAGGTAGGCTGTGTGAACCACCTTCCCCTTGTCAATGGCCTTGGTGACTGTTTCAAAGAAATCAACCAGGTTAAACCTGGTAGTGCTGGTTTGCTCTCAGTAGCCCTGAACCAGGCATCTGTTACTGCACAGATATCGATGTTCTCCATGCCAAGGAGTGTTTTGGGTGCATGCATCTGGAGGTTTAGACTTCTGGCGTTGGGTAGCATTACTCTTAGTTTCTTATCCCTTGTGATACCTATGAAGGTGGGTTTGTCATTTGAGCCTTGCCTAACATAGGCACTATGGGGGTAGCAAGAGCCTTTGCCAATATCTGAAAGCCCAGGGGTGACAGGTGCAGGCTGTCCCTAGCGAAGCAGGTAGTTCAACAGAAGATGAATATGTGAAGGTGTAGTGCCTGTGATTAGTTAACAGTAGCATATATGACTGCTCACGTGGACACATGCCAGGTAAGTCATATGCAATGTGTCACAGTGACATCCTGTCAAGTGGGACATGGGCATACATATAGTAAGCTATGCAGATGGCACTAGGACTCCACAGAAGCTCTATAACTATGCATTGCAGGTGTGATCAGTATTCCAGGGTAATTGCAAGCAAACATGCATGCAAACAAAGCTACAGTAAACAGGGCTGCATGTAGTCCATTGTACAACAAACAAGCTGTACCAGTTCCAGTAGGTAACACTGTAAATATGCAGGCACTATGCACATGTACATGGACATACATGGGTCAGATGGCTAGGGTCCAGTCTCAGTGCACACAAGTGTACAGACCATGTACTGTCAGGATGTACAATAACTGGATGGAAACCCATGTGCTCATAACTGCAGTAATACACATGTCAAATAACAGACACTGAGCCTTCACTCAGTGGTTCCATACTTAGTAGGATGTATGCTACCTGGCCTGCCAACACAGTATCCCTGACATATATGGGGACTCTCCCTCCTGTGACAGTTAGTTATGTGTGTTGGGGCTGTCTAGCATGGTATGAGATGTGAGCATGCAGTGCTAGGGTGCTCCTGTGTGTCCTGTACCAGTCGTGTAGTACTGCACACATATCAACATCCTCAAACATCTGCATTGCAGAGTCCAGTGTGGGCAACATGCCACTTGCAATTTACATGTCCATCATTGTGTATTACTACATTCATTACCTTATCCCCTGTGCTACCTATGTATATAGCCTTCTGTTGACATCATTACCACCAGGGTACCAACATGTGCAAATGATACACTATGGTACTTACCATGGGTGTAGACAACAGGACATGACAATTACACACTTACTGCATCAGGCATGCTGTGATATACCCACAATTAATTCAGCACACAGTACTGTTAACAACATGATACTATTACTACACATTTATGTGGTCACCCTGTGCATCAGCAACATGTTAACCTGTACCTGCACAGTTGTTACAGATTGCAGGAGGTGGCACAGTTTCATCATATGCACAGGGTGTGAACATGGTATGCCTGAGTCAGCCACCGATACCACCAACTGACATGTATGTGTATGTGTGTTGGTGAGGGACAGCAGTAGAAGGTGGGGCAATGTTGATGCAGTGTGTGCGTGTATGCGGTAGCCCTAGGTGTTGTCAATTCGCATGTGTGTATGGATGCACACAGTTCCACTTCATGGCTGCCATATACTGCTGTTTGTGGACAGCCACAGACTGTACCTGCCAGGTCATACAGATCAGTGTCTCTGGCCACGGACATGGTACCTGTGCCTTGCAGGGGTGCTACGGACCGTATCCGGTACCAACCCAGACTGGGTACTGTCATCAGAAGCAGGTGTTCGTTGACTGGACACAGATCCCTGTCGGGCCTGGCCAAAGCCACGTGCACGTGGTCTCCTGGGGTGGTCTGATGACAGCACAAACCCAGCATTGCTGGGGCTGCTGCTGGCACTACGGGGGCGGCTGCGGCCCTGCTGTCGTCCACGACGACTGCCAGCTGCTGCTGTTGCTGGCATAAGGCCACGTTGACGCCTCGACCGCCCACCATCACCCTGGCTCATGGACATGTAGTTGTGGAACCAGTCTAATATGTCCCCACAACGTCTGTCTATGACATCGGTGAAATCACGGATGGCAGCCGCAATGTCACGCATACTGTCAGTCATGGCTGTGCGACATGCTGTCAGCTCCCTCAGACCCTGTCTGGTGTACCGTTCCATACGTGACTGTGCCTGCATGACAGCCCGAAGCATAGCTGAGGTTGTAAGACCTCTGTGGGCACGTCTGACAGGGGCAGTACGCCCATGGATGCTCCCAAGAGAACCCCTGGACATCTGTCTGTGTGGTACCATCTTTGGGCCATGCCCATGGCTACTGTGTGGGGAGGCATGTGCCACAGATACCACATGACCCTGGTCAATGCCCACTGTATGCTGTCCATCACCTAGGGACATTGGTGACAAAGGGTGTATTGGCAGGATAACTGTGCGCATTGATGGGGTCGACAGCTGTGTACTGTCAATCGGCTGACCAATGGCGGACCCTGGAATACTTTCCTGTGCCATTACACAGATGTCATCATTATCAGTACCCACGGCACCTGATTCAGGTTCCCTGCTACATGACACCAGAGCAGCAACAGAACCTGTGGGAGGTTAACAGGAAACACAGTTTACAATGTCTACACATTACCAGTGATGCACACATGCACACATGCACACATGCACAAGTGCACACATGCACACATGCACACATGCACAGATGCGCACATGCACACATGCGCACATGCACAGATGCGCACATGCGCACATGCCCACATGCACACGTGCACAAATGCACAGGTGCACACATGCACACATGCACACATGCACATGTGCACACATGCACAGGTGCACACAGTTTCACACAATTATACAGTACTCAGTATGCGTGATATCAACACACAGACACAGACACACCTACATGCATACAAAGAGCACTACTAAGTGAGTCAAATAGTACTATTACTATCAACACTATTACAGGAATTGCTAATACACACTCACCAGCATGGATAGGCTGCATTGCTGTTATACCAGAGGGCCCTGCAGACGTGAAGAAACTAATGTCAGTGGGCACAACTGTGCCATTGTTACTGAGTATGATACAGGTCAGTAGTACAACAGTCGCCTTTCACAGGTCAGCTGCTAATATTGAGGATATCACACTTGCACATTAAATACTATGATGACAGCTACAAACCAAGGACACACCTCACACATGCATTAACTACCAGTGTACACAACAATCAACTATACATATGGCATATTACCTGCACGTTCACTGTCTTGCTGCTGTGTGGCTCCAGCCTCCATCATAATGCATGTCTGCTGCTGTTGTTGTTGCTGGCGGACTGGAGCTACTACACTCATGAGTAGTCCCACCAGTCTGGTGAGTGGGGGATGTGTAGCCACCCCACCACCTGTGGCGACCTGTTGCCTGTGGATATCAGATGCACACTGACGGACATGTCTGATTAAATCACTGCAGTGATGTTGTACCTGCTCATATGTCCTATTATGCGTGCCTATGTCATTTACCCGACGGACAAGGTCTTGCCACAGTGCAGCCCTCTCCTGCTGATTCTGGCTGGTGCGGGAAAAGAGTATTGCATATTCCCGCACCAGGCTCTGGTGTATCTCCTCATCCTCAGCTGTGGAGTAGGTGGGATTCCGCGGGTGGGCCATGTACCTGAGAAAGAAAATAACCTGGTATCAGCAATATATGTCAGCAGAATTTGGCACACATACTACACATGCTACTCGACTGTTATGATACAACATATCTCACATATGTAGCATCTGTCTGTCTATTGGTGGATACACATGTAGATGGTCAGGTATCAGTGCTCAGCCAGCAACTGTGCAACAGTACCTGGCACACTCCATATGACATACTACCAAACCCCAGCAGTCAGAACGCTGATTCAGGTCAAGAGCACCACCTCACTCTAGGGGTTTGTATCTAGGTACTGTATGGCTTACATCATCAACTACTGTGAGCTGACCACACGCTGATTGCCCTGGATATACATATCCCACCTCCACCACCAGCACAAACGACTATAGTGCATAACATTACAGATACAAACTTTACACTTTGTAACAGTGACATGGTATCCTTTCAGCCCACTGGGCCAGTGGCAGATACAACCCACAATGCTGACCCCTACACAATTGCTTTCTACAGACATCTCCGAGAATGCATGGAGCATGCAATCCCATATATGACCAAGACACTCTCCACAAAGGGACAGCATCCTGTCTGGTGGACCCCAGCCATAGACAGATTGTGTTACAGAAGATGGTAGCTACTGAAAGACAGAGCATAATTCCATAAAGGGAGGGCATGTCTGAGCAGCACTAGTAAGGATCTATTTTCCATCATACAAAATCCATGGGCAACTTTGAGAGGGAAATCAAGCGGGACACTACAGATAACCAGAAGGCCTTCTTCAGTTATGTTAGCAACCTGGTCAGGATCCATCTTCTATGCCCATAGTTAGTACACAACAACAAATATTTCACTGACACCACAGATATCGACAACATTGTGGCAGACAGGTTCAGTGCAGGTGTCACCCCGCCCTCTCCCCCAAAATAAGACATAGTTATCCCAGCTGACTGTAACCTCCCTGTCATCACAGATGTCCAGGTGAGAGCCACCCTCAGGACAGCAGAATACACAACATGAATGGGACCTGATGGTATCCCCAGTTGCATGCTACATAAACTCTGACAGGAGCTAAACACACATATAGAAGTGCTATGTAACACTAGCCTGACTACAGGATATGTACCTGTACACTGGCGCACAGCAGCAGTGGTTCCACTCCACGAAGGAGGCACCTCAACATACCAATACAATACAACACAATACATTACATTACAATACAATACTATACAATATGCTATTACCCCTGGGACTACAGCAGCGTACTGAACTGCTACCCTGACTATTGTGACACATGTGGTGTGATGGTACCTGCTGCTGTCACACAGTTACACAGGGTGACTCATATGGCATATTACCTATCTGACTAACATTCAGCAGGGGTATGTGTGACATGTACCCATGGGGAGTCTTGCTTCTTAACACTGTGTGGTTTATTGCAGGGTATGTCTTATCTGTGGGTAGGAACTCTTACCTCCACATGTGCACTCTATTGCAGTGGCACGGACGATACACAGCAGACATGTAGGTTGTGGATGGTGTGAGGTGTTACTATGGTTGTTGGACATCTGTCATGGGTGTGACTTACATATGTAAATCCGGGAGTGGTAACCTCTATGTGGGTAGCATATGTGTACTCTGTGGTGTTGTCAGTCACTGTGCATTGGTAATGTGTTTGAGTGCATTGTGACAGTGCTGTACATGTCACTGTGTCCTTCTCCATATCTGTAGTTGTCATGTGAGGTCCATACCATGGCATCCATTATGTGGTGTGGAGGGGTACACCGACCTACATGTCCATAGCTGACACACCATGTCCGCTGACACATACCATGTGCAGGTATTCCAGGGATAGTGTGTCACTGTGAATATCATTGAGGCCAATATTGTACACATCTATGACCCTGTTCACCCCTGACACATGCAGTGGCGGGCAGCCAATCACATATCTGGTGGTTACTGGTGTAGGTGATCTGGAATGTGGTATGGTACTCCGGTTTTGACACTGGTGTTCACTCCATGCCTTTGTCACCAGGCACCTGTTGCAATACATCTGTACACATGTGCCTCACTCAGAATTTATATTCTCTCTCTCTCTCTCTCACTATATATATATATATATATATATATATATATATATATATATGTATATGTATATAGATATATCTATATGTCCGTATACATATACACATATATATAGATGTACATATATTGCTATAGATGTGGAGGGGGGACACAGAGGGGGTGTGAGTGACAGAGGGGGTGGGACAGGCTGTGTTGCAGGTCATCATATACAGTCATACCTGTAGATAGTCAGATCAGTGTGTCTATGTATATGTATCTACATATATCTATATCTGTATGTGTGCATTACATAGATATGTTTGTACAATAGTCTATCTACATCTGTCTATGTATTCCTACATCTCTCTCTCTATGTATGTATACATATATGCATATCATATATATATATATATATATATATATATATATATATATATATATATATATATATATATATATATATACATACATATGTTGACATACATACGCATCCATATGTTAGACAGGTATATCAACATATTTGTCTACCATACTGTATACACACACTAACATACTGCTAAACATACATAACTGTGAAACCTACTTTGTACATGGCACTACAACCTACAATCAACCAACACTGATATGTGCACAAAGATGCTTTCACATACAAATGTATGTACAGCCTTCACTGATAGTTGCTGTATGTCCCCTGCCCTTTACACATCTTCATATACATATGGATACAGACCAATGACACATATGGAGGGTTCACAGTATGTAGACCTTTATAATATTACTTTACATTACCTGTGTTTGTCACAGCTGCTTGTGTTGCTGTCTGGTTCTCTGTCCTGCTGCTCCACTTCCCAGTTGTCAGCTTTCAGGTAGCTGTTGCTGAACAATTTGTTTGTGTCTGCTTAATTGCAGTTTTCTCTGTCTCTGTCTCTCTTTCACTCTCTCTCTCTGTCTGTCTCTCATGTCCTTCTCAGGGTGCAATGAAAGTATTGCATGTGTGGACTGGGAGTACAGCATATGTTTGTAGGTATCTGCATATGCCCATGTGATGGCCTCTGCACCAATTGTTAGCCAGCATTTGCTAATTGCATGCAGCCAGTTGTGTACTGATTGCAGTTCTCACTATGATTTCAGAACAGTGCTATAAAAAGGTATGTGAGATAGACGTAGCCCTTTTAGATTTTAAGGGCAGGGACCATGCTGTTATGCTGTGGACGATGTTCTGTGTGTGTAAAGGTTGATATCTTTCTCATGTTTCCAGGTGTGTTGTAGATTAACATTCCTCCATTCATTTCTCCAGTTTCCTGTACTAACTGTGTATGTACACTAACACCTACAACTACTACTACTGTTAATGTGTGTGTGTGCTTTCCTTTCACTTTTGCTTGCACTTTGTTGCTAAGGCTTCAATAGTTGCCCTTTACAGTCACTACTTGTATGCCTGCTAGGTGTCTTGACTGTAGTGTGCTGCTGTAGCTTTCCTATTTTCCATGTACATTCACACCTTGGAATGCTTGCTATATCTGCTAGGGTGTTACAGCATGCAGTGTGGTCTGGCCATGGTCTGGGCCTTGACATCTATTAGGGTATTTGGTTATGCTCCTGAGCAGGCCCCAGAGAGTTTCAGATTCATCTGTTATGTGCCTCATGGAATGGTACATATCAGTGGGGTACACCCATTAAAATGTCTGGTATGCTGCAGTTGTGACTGTGGGTTAGCATGAGCATATGTATTACTACAGTTTTTCTGCCATGCAAGTGATGAATACTTTCAGGACTCCATAGTTACCTTTGCATGTGTTACACCTTTCTGCCTACTGTTTGTACATTTCACATGGGGTCTGTGGGGCATCCCTGTAAGTCATTCACTGTTGCTATGTCTAGGCTCTTAACTATTCAAATATAGTGGTGTCAGACCCGTCATGTGTACAGATATTTGCAGGTTGTCCACATTTCTGCCTCATATTTTGGTCAATATCTCATGCACACCTTTTTCTGGCAAGTCACTCTGGGCTGAAGTCAGAATATGGGGACAAACATTCAAGTTTCAGACTGCATACCCTTCCAAACATCCCACAAAGTGCAGACCCTGTTACTCTCTGAACTGTCTGCATTTGTTGTAACATTATTTATAATGTGTCCCTGGTTTTGGGCCTTTGCTCCACATATTTTATTACTTGGTCCAGATGTGTTCCTGTAAGAGGTTGTGGGGTAAGGGCAGTGCTTATCCTGCTGTGAGTATGTGTGTGGCTTGCAAGGTGCTATAGTGACATTATTACCTACCAGCTTCCAACTAGCATGGTTGTTTCTGTTCACACACTACTATTATGGAAATCCACTAGTTTTGATAGTAATTCTAAATGGCATGCTTTGTGTACTACACATCTATATTCCCTTTACATTCATTCCTACTATTACATGATATATTTATTTTAGCACAATGTTGTTGTATAAGAGTCATGGCTTAGTGGTAAGTCATGCAGACTACTGTTTCCAAGGTCCTCGGTTCGGGACTCACAGTGGGATTTTATTTTGCTTTTGAACTGAGTACAGGACCTGTCAATCAAAGTGACTAAGGCACTTTTAAGCAGTTGTAACCGGGTTAGCACTGGTTTGCACGGAGCTCACGCATGCGCACTGGCGGTTAGCTCCGCGCACACAAGCGCACACCCGCTTACAACCGCTTAACGGTGCTTACTCTGGCGCACACCGCTTATTTTCTTTGAAAGAAAAGAAAATGGAGACAGGAAAGTGGGGAAAAGGGGGTCACAAAGAGGGTAAGATAGTAGGGAAACAAGCTTGGGATGTGCAGGAGGGATGTAGGTAAGGCCCATAGCTGCCCATTTCTTCATCAGCAACAGCTGTGCATATGTATGTAATTTGGTGTGACATTTGAAACCTTCCACCCCTGAGAGAGGTGTCAGGACAACAATAATACTTGTTGTACAGCCAATTGTAATTGATAGGTTCCATGTCCAGTAGACATGTGTGCGGAATGGGCAGCTATGTATGGGGCGTAATTTTTTTTGTGGGTACAGAGTGCCCTTTTTTTTCAGGTGAGAGTGGTATGTCAGGTGAAGGAAGTTGGTACAGCTGGGGAGGTAGGTTGGGTAGGTAAACAGACAAGACAAACAAGACGCATACAGGGGCGGTGTATGACACATGTGGGGGGTTACACAATTGATGGGGACGGAGGTTTGGATATCCAGAGCCCATGAGCCCACAGATGGCAACAGTGGAACTGATATCCCCACCCATAGGCAGTTGCCACTGTTCCTTCACTGCCCAGGATGGGGCTGTGCTGGGGCTGTGTAGGCGGGGCAACAGGCATGCCCGTTAGTTGTGCCACCCGTGCCTCAAGCTGGCATTGGGCTCGAGAACAGAGTCCCGAATCTCCCTACGCACCAAAGTCCGGATGCTATGGAGGGTGAGTGGTGGTCCTCCTCTGGCCACACTTGCAGAGGGGGGGTGAGCCCCATCCCCTGCAGCGCTTCCACCCGCAGGTGGCACAGGGCCACCGGAGGAGGGTCCAGATTCGGCACTAGTGCCAGGTGCACTCGCCAGCTGAGGTGGGAGAGGTGGGTCCGCTGGAACCCGCCTTCCCTGTCATACTATGTTTTGCATTATGTCATGACAGTTTGGGTTAGTGACATATAATACCATTCACAATTAGTTGTAACAGCATGCATTAGTATTCCCATTAACCAAACACCCAGATATTCACACCATTGAACAGTGTGCATAACACATGCATAATTTGAACAGAAATACACAGTCCAACAACATGCAGGGTTAATTGATGGCAACAGGCCATCAGGTGTGGATGTATGAACAGGGCAGATGCATTAACAGACATGCAAATATATATGACCCAACAGGACAAACGTCCAGGGGTGTTAATTGTGATTGCACATACCATTTTCACGTGGAATGGGTTATATGTGGTTATAGGGTGGGGTGAAGAAAGTAATATTAACACCTTCAATAACAATACATATGCTGTACATTTCTAATAGCTACAGTTATATACACACTACTGTTCTAACTACAGTTTCCTATATGATAACTATTTCAACTTGGTGATAGGACTGTTACTGCAACATCAATATACATTTTATGGTTCTTCATACACATTCATATCTAGCTTTGTTCAGCTACATCATCCTGCTACATTTGCTTTATATAGCTGTGGACAAGTGTGGATGTTTGGTATATCAGACAATCATCCTATCTGCATATTGCAGACTGAGAGCAACATATCCAGATTTTGGGATACACATTCCAGATGCAGCAACACTTTGAACAGACTTTACTGTTTGGTTTTGAATCTCACATGCATTTCATTCTGTCTTGACTGCAGTATACTTTATTCAGGGGTTATTACTACTGTATTGCCGGATTCATGCCACTTTCTCACACTCTCTCACTTGCTTGCATTTTACTATTCAGGATGGTACTTCTAGGCTTTATTGACATGTTTTACCAGTAGTTATTACAATCCTTTCCAGCAGTCTCACTTCTGTCATGTTTCAGTATTTCCACAGGGATATAGGTCACACATGTGATTTCATCATCTTCTGCAGCTATACTTTTCAGCCTGCTGCAGGTTGTGTACTATTTTCTTACAGGCAGGGCATTTTTATTTCAGAATATATGTTGGACAGTTTCATGTTTAGGTTAAACTTACAGGCTGAAACATACTTTTGTAATCAAGCAATACTTGCATACACTTTCACACTGTTACTTGCAGATTCTATTCCTTACTGACTACACTGCACTCTTTTGCTGACTGTCATACTTTTATATTTCTTTACAGTTACTGGTAGTGGATTACTGACCTGCCTGATGGCACAACCGCACCAGCCTATTGCCATAGGCTTTGTGGTTCGCAGAACGGACACCCGCAGCTGTAATATAAATGAAGTAATATTGGAATACACATCTCCATAATATCAGCTAGTTTAATTTCTTACATACATAATTAAATGTTACTTACTCAGTAGTGGGGCGTTGGGTGTTTGCCGGGCCTCCTGGATCCAAAGGTTCAGTTGGTCCTGCTTGCATCTCTTTAGGTCCACATGGTGGTGACAGACCTGGTCACCAGTCCTTGGAATCCCTGTGGCACTGGTGAGATCATGAGCCAACCGGTCCCATGCCTCAGCCCTGTATGCTCTCCAGAGGATCTGGCCCTGCATGAGTTGGGCCTCATGATGATGGACTAGGAGCCAGACCATGTACCTGGACTCCTCAACACCCCACCTCTGCACTCAAAAGCGACTACCCTCTCCTACTCCTGTCATTCTGCCTGCAGGTCAGTTCTACAATCGTTTATGTTGTGTATTCCCGCCTATGGGGCTTATATAGTCCGTTTTTCCCACACATATCTGTGATTGGCCATTTTGGAATTGCATCAACTTCAGTAAACCTGCATTGTCATGCTCTAGTTTGTATTCATTCCTATATATTAGCTATTATTGCATTTACAGGTACTGCTGTCATGGCTTAGTGGTTCTGTACCTTGACTATGGTGTATAGTATCCTGGGTTCGAACCTGGCCACTGCTTTTTATTTTTCATGACTGTCTAGACATGCTGAGGGGTGTGTCTGTGTAAAGGCAGTTTTGATACGGCTTGCTCAATGTTGCCCGTCGGTTAGCTTGTTTGCGCGGTGCGCAGCTCCGCGCAAATGGGGTATGCTGGTTTCAGCCTCATTTGGCTATCAGGACGCATATTACGCTCAGCTCAGTTAGGGGCACATCGATTTAGCGTGTTAAACCACTGCTCAGCTACGGGCACTCATTTTGCACCAGTTAAACCACTGCTCACCTATGGGCAGATGCACTCACCCTGTTAAACTGTAGCTCAGCTATGGGCACATCTGGCATTTTTTATTCTTTTGTTACCTCACATTTCTTCAATATAAATGGGCTATTTCATTACATTTTACATAAAATGTGATTTTATGTGTACATATTTGTCAGGGACTTGTTTCCTGCTTATTTTGAAAAAAAAAAAAATTGGCGTTGTGTGGGCTCAAACCATGAATGCCTGCTTTTCAGCCAACATCTCTACCACTACGCTATTGCTTTCTGGCTTATTTTGCATATTTAGTTCTTATATGCTTTCCCACTGACTGCTAACTGTAGCTGCGTTACGAGCACACTCACGGTTAAACATCTTTACAATTTAAAAAAAAATATATAACATGTTCATTTATATATATTTTATGTTCATAGTCTGTGGGGGCATGTGTTGTGTTGTGTTTATTCACATTTCCGTGGACTCTGTTGTGGGTGTTTACTTTGGGCACTTTTACACTTCTGGGGGCGTGTCCGCTTGCAGGGCTCAGTCTACGGACACGCCCCCTACTGTCTTACAGGGACCGTGTTAGACTTAGGTGTGATTCAGCATGCTCTCATGAATATTCAGAGCATGCTGACATCACTCCGTTTAACTGCAGCCTCCATGTAAGAGTTATAACTCTTACACAGAGGCTTCGTGAATCCTGGGGAATGTATTTCCTGTATTTTATATTGGTTTTATGGAGCTCTGAGAAACTGCTGCTTTTATTTAGCCATCTAGGCTCTGCCCCTTTATCAAAAATTATGATAGAAGTAAGCTGATTCATGGAATCTCTCAAACTTTTTCAGCTCTCCTTCCTTAAATTTTCCTAGGGATTCTCTGCTCCCTCATCTAATTTTGGCAAAAAAGGAAAAAATAAATAAACAGTCTTAGCAGATAGCTGAAAGCAGACATTTAAAATGTGGCAGGGTGGTCTCAAACAGAAAATAAGATATCCCCTGAGCAAAGGACAGTCATATAAGTCAAACTGACTATATAGGGACTGTGTAGCCTCCCTTTGTCAGTCCCCTAGTCTTTCCAGAAAGTCTGAATCTCCATTTCTCTCTTTGGCAACAGATTGTTTTAGATAAATGAGTCCTGAATGTGATCCAGCTGCAATGCAGGTGGCAGTGGGAGGAAATTCCTCTTTTTCAGGGGATTCCTTATCAGTCTCCCAGCCAAACTTTTCTTTTTCTTCTTGAATTGCATCATATGCTGACTTAGGGAGTAAAGGAAGTTGTTACTCCTCCTTAGTCAGGGGAAGGGTTTTACTCAAGAATGCTTTTAGTGTTTAAGAAAGAAATCTCTTGGAGATCAGTTCTGCATCTTTCTTTCCTGAACCAGTTTGTGCTAGTACCCAATTTCAAAATGCTTTCAATTCACAACCTGTTACATCTTCCTCATTTAAGTTTTCTTGTAACCTTGCATTTATAAGATGCTTATTGCCGCATTCCTATTCATCCACATTTCAGGAGTTTATTAAGGCTTTGTGTGTCTTAATCACTTTATCAGTTCTCTTTCATACCCTTTGGGCTATGCACTGCTCCAGGAATGCTCACAAAATATTACACTTCTCTGACAGCTCATTGTAGGCTACAGGTTATCCACATTTTTCCATATTTAGATCACATGCAGAGTCTTTGGAGAACATTTGAAAGTACTTTTACTCCATCTCACAGTATTATGTTTCTGAGGTGCCTACCAGACATCTCAGTACAAACAGGTTTTCTTCCGGAGGAAAAAATAATCATATGTTGATATCTATTCTAGGGATTTTCAACTCAGACGTCTGAAGAGGTGATGGAATATCTCTGGATTCTAGGTCTCATGGTATCCACGATTCTCATGATACATCATTTAAGACTCCAGATAAGAAATATACAACTATATCTGAAATCTCTTTGGTGCCAGCATCAACACTTATTTTCAAGTTCTAGTTGTGGGATTTATAAAAAAGAAATCAGTTGGTGGTGTTATGAGATTTTTTAGAATACAAGTTTCCCATTCTCACCTATGACTCCATAGCAGAAATTCATGGCATGCACCTCAGACTTTGCTTGGGGAGCAGTGTCATTGAGTATTAAACATAAAAGAGATGCTATAGTCTTATAAATGTTCTCAACTCTGTGAATCAACTGGGAACCAAATCTTAACCCCTATGCATAGTAGCCATGTTCATAACATAATCTTACTCTACGGGCATTTTAACAGTCCATCAGAGCAAGACAAGCTGAACAGAACCATGAGAAGCCATCATGAATGGAAACTGAATCAGAGGATCATCCAAGAGTTAATCCATCTGGGGGATCTCCTTAGGTGCACTGCTTTGCCTCCTCTCAAAACAACCAATTGACAAAATTCTGTTCCACGACTCCATGCAAGAAAGCCTGGAAGACAGATGCCTTTTCTTTTCCTCAGACAAGAATATCCCTGTTTGCTTTCCACCCTGTCCACCAATATCTAGGGTAATTCTGCAAAAAGGTCATTGGTGTGACTCCCTTCTGGCCCAGGCAACCATAGCTCCTCCCTTCTTTTGGACTTGGCCATGGACAATTACCACAAGCTTCATCACAGACTGGATTTACTTATATAAGATCAGGGTTTTTTGATAAATCACAACCACAAACAACTACAACTGATTGCTGGATGGGGTTTTAATACCTTTTATGTACTTGTTTACTGAGGGTGTGCAGTAGGTATTATTAAAGGTAGGAAAGCCTACTAGTAGAAAATCATATATTAGGAAAGGTTTTGTAGTTCATGCCAGCAAAAGAACCAGCAGCAATTCAGGGCTAATGTTTATCTGATTTTACAGTATTTGTGTGAGGTACAGTCCTATGGCCTGCCTTAGTCCTCTATCCAGCTTCATTTATAGGCCATTTTAGCATGTCTGACCATGGATACCCATCTTTCAATACAGTCCCATGTGAAAATGTTCTTGAAAGGGGTTTTACATATGAATCCTCAGAGAAAACTGGTGGCTCCTCTTTGGAATCTTAATTGTATGTCAGAGAAGCTAACACTTGCTCCATTTGAATGAGTTCATCTGGCTGATTTGAGATTCTTAACATGGAACATAGTTTTACTTATTGCTCTGACCCCTGCAGGAAGATTGTCTGAATTGGAAGCGCTTATGTTGGGTCAACCTTATCATGTACCCACAGAGACAGGGTTTCTTTTCTGAAGTAATCCTTCTTTTATGCCTAGAATGGTATCTGACTTTACCTTAAGCCAATCTATCCATCTACTTGTTTTCTTTTTAGAACCCATAAATATGAGAGAGAGGATGCTTCATACATTTAGATGGCTGGAGAAAACTCTGGAACTATCTTGAAAGAGCAAAATATTTTAGAACTTCTGATGAGTTCATTTCTTGAGATGGAAAGGACAACTTGTGTCAAAGCAGACTATTTCTAAGTATTTATCCCATGCTATTAACTTTTGTTATTCTCACCACAGCAAAGCTATTCCAGGCAGGGTCAAAGCTTAGTCTACTAGAGCCTTGACTTCATCTGTGGCTTTTGGGAAGGGTGAGACTCAAAGTAGTCTAGAAGCAGCATCTTGATTTTCTGTGCATACTTTTAAATAGTACTATCAACTAGATTCCTTCTCCAGGTCTAGGACAGAGTTTGCTGGGACCATTCTCAAGGGGCTCTTAGACTCTTCCCCTTCCAACTCCCAGATATTTAAGCTATGTAACCTATGAAGAACATAGTACAGTTTTGTAATTAAACTTTCTGTAGCAGTAGACGTTGAAATGATCGTTGCTGCAGTAGTCACTCCCTCCCTTCATCTCCTTTGTTTTTGTGTTTTTATGCCATTATGAGGGCCTGTATTATTTATTTTCCTAGCAATGTCCTCACAAGGCTTAACTTCCCCCCCCCCCCCAGTTGGCATGAATGCTCTGAGGTGCTTGGAGCCCAAACCTGATGTTTTAGTCATCTCATCTCAAGCTTACAAACAAAGTTGGCATGTGGGATGTGTCCTGAAGCTTAGGAAGCTTGCCAGCTTTGCATCCTGTGGAGGACATAACTCGTGTACCTAAAGATACTACAGCAGTGATCATTCAAACATCTACTGTTATGGTAAGTTTATGTATACAACTGTATATTTTTAGTGATAAAACTAAGCCAGTTAAATGAAGGGTAGTTGAAGCTTTTAATAGTAAGGCTATTAGATTTATTGGGTAGCTTTTCAAGTTGAGTGAGACATATAGTACATTAGGTCAGCAACATGTGAACCTGTAGGAAGCATTGGTATGTAAAACTGTTTACTTGAGATGTACTAAATCATCTAAAACTTCTAGACTGGTATTATGAAATAACTGATGCAAAACAGTAGACTTCCTAATAAATATCAGTATGTAACTCCACATCTCACAGTGACCCTGACTTTTCAATATATTCTTGTTGAACATGAAGACCATCACTATGTTGAGACTAAGTTTTACTAAGTATGGATGTTAGGCAAGCCTGAAGTTCCCTTGGGTGAGACATAGTAAGAGTGCTCATTAACCAATGGCAGCACAGACTTTTAACTTATTAATTGTCATGGTGCACATGCACATAGCTACAGGACTCAAAGTGCAGAGATGTGCTCCCTATGCAGGTTGCATGCAGCAGGATTTATGGGGCAGCAAAGGAGGAAGAGGGTCATGGTAGAAAGCTTATAAGCAAAACAAAGTCTACCCCTTATTAAATACTAGTGGTTTCAATATATAAATATACTTCAACCTACAACTGTATGATAAATATTTAAACAGAGTAATTTTCTTTTTGCTTTACTTCCAAGTTTTTCAGGCAAGTTACATACAGTAGAGCATAGTACTGAAACGGAGGGTACATAATTGATTTTTACAAATTTAAAATAAAATGACTTTTGCGGACCAGGTGTGATGGATAATGAGGTCTTCCTAAAATATAAACTGTCCCCACAAATTATTCCAAGATTCTTACATTTTGAAGCTATTTTCACAACATGATTGTTTCAAAAATGTTTAGTTGATCAGATTTAAGTTAGCCAAACAACATGACTTCACATATACCTGCGATTGAAGTTAAACCCTTGATTGTTTTGTTCATTTATCATGCAGGCCAGTCAGGGATTAATTAGTTATTTATCTCTATGAGAAAAAAACAAAGTAGCAAATTGATAATCATTCGCATACTTAGCAAGTAGACAGATATGTTTAGAAATGGGAAGAAAATTTAATAAAATAGGCCCCAGTCTATTTGCTGTCAATTCATTCTGTAATTAATGGACTAATGTTATAGTGATTAAGGATAGCTATTATGTCATGGGGAAGTAAATAAATGCTTTTGTTACATTCAAACAGGTCACTAATGTATTTCAACTATTGACAGTATCTAAACTAACAGTCTTCTGAAAATAAAGCATGTCAGAGTTGACCTGGACCATGCTGTTCCATACCCCATAGACTTGTATAGTATGGCTTTTCAAATTAATTATACATTTCCAATGCATTTACTTAATGTGACTGTAAAGCTAAAAGGCACATAATTCAGTTCAAGTCTACACCATGACTCCTGTGAGCAGGGGCTAGTACTGATTTGTTCTAGTCATCAGGGACATTACCAGCCTGCAGCTGGCTATTGAAGAGTTCAATTGAATTATCAGAGTGTCCTCAAAGGAAGAAACCCATTTGCCAAACATACCTCCAGTGCCTATACAAACAGATTCTTCACCTTTCTCTAGACATACAAATACTTTACTCACTGTTCTCTGATAATGAAGAAAATAAAAAGTAAAACTCCTTTGTTATGAGATGAAACCATAAGAAGGTCAAAAATATTTTGAGATCCAGTATCCTGCTTTAGGTGTTAAAACTGCTGTTGGAGCCCTCAGCCGGATTTTGGACTGGAATAACAGCTGTCGGAGCTTGGAAAGAGATGGTAAATTTCCAGCTGTTTTGTCAAGGTTGGCCTGCACCTGTCCAGCCAGCACTTTCATATATTGGTTAAATCCTTGTCCACCTCCTTATTGTCTTTTTTAGGCAATTCCAGTCATCCAAAGCTTACAACATAACTACATAGATATCAGATAGTTTTAAGACATTACTGCTCATTTACAGGTTACATGACAAAAAAAAAAAAAAGAAAAGAAAACACTATCTACAAACATTCCTTACAATGGAAAATATTGACATATGCATCATTACAGAGACCATGCTCAATACCTTTGAAAGTACCCCATCAGTGCAAGGTTTCCATGACTATCACACTTTCCAGCTGACCAGATTAGTCACAGGCACTAAAAGTGGAAGTGTTTCCATATTCTTAGAAAAAGCACTTCATCTCCATAGTCATTAGTCAAGATAATGGTATAGAGCAACTCCAAATCCTTTTTCCTGTTAACTGAACTCATTATCATAGCTAACTTTAGGACCCCGTCTTTGTCATCATCATACCTCATTCCTAATTAGTATGCAGTCTGTATGTATTAAGCCAAACACAATTCTCCTAGGAGACTTCAACTGCCCCTCCATAAACTGGTAGATTTATAGATCCTCAAACACATATGTTTGGAGATTTTTAGACTTTATCAATGCCACCTCTCTAGACCAGTTAGTCTCCATCCCAAATAGGGGTGATAATATCTTTGCCTTGTTCCTTAACAACCTGGAGCAGATTTGCTCTCCACCATTTGTAACTTATTTTCTGGTCAAATAAGACCACAAGTCAATCAGATGTATCACAAGACTGAAGCTTGAAGTATCTTGCAATACCTCAGTATTCCAAGATTATGTTAAGGCTAATCTAAAACTGAGTGAAGATTTGGTTGAATTCAAATGCCCCTTTCATCTTGATGATCTTACTGCTATGAAGATTCCATAATAGGCACATTCTATGGACATGAGAATAACTGCTCGGGTACATCTGTTCTAAAAAATAAATACAAGTGTCAAATTCAAAAATAAACCCCTATGATGTCACCAAAATAGAAACAAGCTGTATGAAAAAAGAAAAACTCATTGCGCACAAAATAAATCAAACATTGAAGACACCAAAATTGCTCCTGATAAGCTAAACACTGAAATCTGGATCATGTACAAATCAATCAAAGGCAGATATAAGGTAAAAATAGCCATGCAGGTAAAAGGTAGCTTCAAAGTTCACTTTAATTATCTTAAAAATCTCATAAACAATGTCTAGCACTGTGCAGAGTTAACAGTAAGAAATACCACATACTCAGACTTAGAGGGTATAAGTGATTAGTTTAGCTCAAACTTCACCCCCTCTCCCTTCCAGCATTCTCAGATCACATACCCACTCCTTCATCCTCACCCAGGTTGCCCAAGACTCTTTCTTGAGGTGCAACACAAGAGCAACGACACTACATCTATGGGGCCAGATAACATATCAGGCTACTTACTGGTCAGCTTGAAACATGACTTATTTGATCTCCTACAGGAACTGTTTCATATCAGCCTCGAAATTGTCTTCATGCTGGATGAATAGAGAATAGCAGCAGCCATTCCCTTACACAAATTAAGGCTTCAACAGACCGTAGTTATTACAGACCCATAATCTTGACTGGTGTCACCTGTAAGGGTATAGTAACGATCATTGTCAATATCATACATCTGGATATAGGTAACCTACAGACTCTCAATCCAACCCACTCTGGATTTGGTTAAGGCAGGGACTGCCTACTCAAACTGTGCACACTGCATATCTAGACCTCAGAAAGATATTCAACACCATCTCATGTTCAGTATCATAGATAAAGTCTCCCAAGTAAATTTCAGTTCCTATATAACTCATTAGATAGCGACTAGGCTCACAAATGCAACTCAGGAAATTAAGACTTTGAGGCTGTGCCTCCTCCAGAAGACCCTGTCACTAGAAGAGTACCCCAGGTTTCAGCAATTGGATCACTCCTCCTTGGCATTTACTCCTCTGAGGTCAAAGCTAATGTTAAGGGTTTGTTTTTGACCAACTTAACAGATGACTGCAAACTAGGTACAATCATAAACTCCCCGGAGGACACACGCACATCATTGAAAAAGGACTTTCCCAAACAAATAATGGGTGTCAAAACCACAGACTGAAACTAAATGCCATGAAGTATATAATTGTACCCTTTAGCAAGCATGACTCCACTTGTAACTGTCATATTAACAAAATCCATGTAACAGGGGCAACAGTGAACTGTTCTTTAATTACATGTATCCACTATTACAAAGAAGTCTTTTTTCATCCCACAGCTTATAACTAAATGTATTATACTGGGATCCAAGCATGTTATCAATCAATGATATTCAGCAATCATCAGACTGATCATTGAGTATGCCCCTTTTGGTATTTAACTGTCCAAACATCTGTCACTACTAGAATGAGCACAACACTTAATCACTAAAAAATTTAAACAGTAAAAACTATGCAAACCACCTTGAAGCCTTCATCTTTTCAGTATGAGGCAAGTTACTGAGTGACAATCTGTACCTCACATATAGAACTTCAACAGCCCCAATTTTGTCAGACTATTTCACATTCACAAGTCCAATGGTATCTTAAACACTCACTGAAGGATCTCTATCTCTTTTGAAAAATAACTTGAATATGTTGAAGGAATAGGTGTGTATCACAGAGAATACCGCTTCTATGGGACAGTTTCCCACTCCAAATAAAGCAAAGTACTTCTGCTACTGTATTCAAATGTAATTTGCATGAATGGATTGGTAACCATAAATTCACTCCTTATTAAGCATCTCTGCCCCTCATGGATAGGGGAAAAATGTAAATATCCCAACATATTTTTGTTTGGCCCACCCCTAGGTTATTCATATGCAAAATATAGGGGCTAACATTACCATGGGAATGCAAGGCTACTCTTCATGAGATTCTCACAGATTAATTGTCTACTATGTAGCTGTGAACCTATAAGAATGGAACAGACCTAAGATCCCCCAATGGGTAGATGGCCTTGTACTGGTAAATTTAAATCCTTAAAGTAAACATGCAGTGCATCCTAGGTCGCAGTAATGATTGCAACCTGAAAGTTATTTTCTGTTGTAATAACTTCCATCTCATTCTTCTGACTGCCCCATAGATTGTGAACATTGACACTGTTACTCATTAAAAAAAATATATTAAGTCTAAACTGCCTTGGGCTGGAAAAGTCCATCCTGAATTAAAAAAGAATCATAGAATATTTTATAACAGACATAAACGATTCATAAAAATATGTTTACTTTGGCAAATGCCATATTGATAGACTGTTATAAGAAAACTGAATTGTGTATCAACTTGTGTTTTTCTGAACCTGCTGTTGAATAGCATGATTTTGGTAAACTTCCAGACTGATAGTATTGCAGATGGTAGAATTTTATTTAAAGATGATTGCTGCAGAAGTTTACTAACCCTTATATTGTGTTTTATGAGTTCAGGGGACATAATTACTTGGCCACAGACACCTATGTGAAGTACAAAGCAATTGTTTATCAAGGTATAATACTTCATGAACAAGGTCAAGGACATCAACATGCCAGGCCAAGTAAGAATGAAACAATAAATTGTTCTTTATTTCTATGGTAAATATTACTGGACATTTAGCCAGAAAGTCATCCAGAAATAATACATCATACTTTTCCCTGTATAATGACCAAATCCATGACAGACTCCGCTCATGTGATTGATAACACTTATTTTACAGGGCACATTGCTTTAGGTCCCCCACCCAAAATATATTATCCCAGGGGGAATCTGGACTCATATGAAGTCTATCATCTTTATTATAGGAAAATAATGTGCATGTCTGCATTTACTACACCAGTTACTAAACTCAATGAACAGAATGTAAAAAAAATCAGCTAAAATGCTATCTGTAAGTTTGCAAAACAATTATAAAACTATAGCTGGATAGAAAATTCAAAAATGGCAAAGCCAAATAACCACAGACTGGGAATGATAGAAATTGAGAGTGAGGTAATTGGACAGTTCAACTTATAAATGTTGATACACACACACACACACACACACACACACACACACACACACACACACACACACACATATATATATATATAGATAGACAGATAGATAGATATCTATATATAAATCCTGAATAGATGCTGGTTAACTGCATGGATGCCAATGAAATGGGTGCTAAAACAAGGCACTGCATGCATCATACACAGTATCAATTAGAAAGTGATAAAAAGGCAAGGAATCAGTGCAGACACTAACAATGAAGACATACCCTGGGATTCAATAAAGCCGATACACTGTGTCGGCATAGTGGCACGGCTCGAACACGGAGTTTGGAGCCTGTGCGATCCAGAAAACAAGACTGGGGTGTGCCCAAGCTTCCCAACACTATTCCAGCATGGATGTGAAAGAATAATGCAAATCATCTCATTTGCTGGCGAAAAACATGCAAATGAGGTGAATTTGTGATCCAGGAAGCAGACAGGCATCCGTGTTGGAGCCGTGTCCGCAGCAGAAATGTATGCGGTTAGTAACTGCATACATTTCTGCAAAAATAAAAACAGGGGCATGACAACTTAAAGTAAAGTATGTATTATAAAAACCACAAAATGCCAGGAACTCCACTTCTTAGAATAAATAATGAAAGTGTAGTTTGGCCAGTAAAGCATGTATTATGTTCATTAGGCGTGCCAGTAGACAAAACAATGGCCATTGCAGAAAATTTTAAAAAAAATAGTAAAAAGGCAATTAAATGTGATACATAAATTTTGCCATTATACTGGGCAGCATGCAGACTCATAACAATGACAGGTAACAGTGGTTGCTAAGGACATAGGCTCCGGTGTAGTGGTGTAACTAGGGTATAAGCCAGTAGGGGTATGCAAATTAGATACATTTATTGAATAGCAAAATGGGAGACCAATTCCATGGGTACCTAACCATGTAGGAGCTATAATGTGGTGGTGTAAGCAGAAGAACCAGCTGACATGAAAAGAGGGTGTTTCATGCTTGGTGTAAGCACATTGTAGCTCCACGGCTTCTATTTGCACTCAGCTAAGCACAGCTAAACAAGGGGGGGGGGGTGTCTGAGGCTGCTTAGCTGGTTCAAGAAATGATGAGTGTGTTCGTGGCCAGGGGAGGGCCTTTTCTGCTCAGCAATGTTTACACTAGCTGAAACAGTTTGCACCGTATGCCACCGGGCTTAAAAGAGGCAGAAATGTGCAAAAAAAATGTGCAATAGCAGAATAAAGGCAATCAACTACAAATAAGTAATAAGGCCTCTGCCACTCACAGTGGCCCATTCAAACCCTGCAATAATATAGCTGGCAAGTGGAATGTGTCATAGTCAGCCAATCACACAGGCAGCATTTGCAGCACACCAGTATAAACTATGCAAACACCCTCAGTCTGATTTTTCCCACAAACTCTGCACCATTGGAGTACACACTTGGGAATTTTAACTAACAAAATGATAGGGGCTGCTGCTGCTTTGCTACATCTCTACATGCTGCAGACTGAGGGTGGTAATGAGGATGATACTGACAACTAGCCCAGACTGAGGAGGAGGAGAGTGTTCAGACCAAGGGTAACCTTTCAGGAGCTACATGAGCTGGGGATACTAGAAAGCTACAGAGTGGACAGGGACATATTACAGCAACTCACCAAGCTCTGAAGGCCTCACCTCAGACACAGAGCCAACAGAGGGGAACCCACCCCAGTGGAAACCAAGTTATGTGCATCCTTAAGAATACTATCTACAGGTACTTTCCAAAGACCTACTGGAGACATCATGGGGGTCTCACAGGCATCTGCACCCAGGGTACTCCACCAGTTCCTGGATGTCATGCTATGACATGCCCATGAACACATTTATTTCCCCAGCACCCCTGAGGAAAGGACCAGTAATATGCATCTCTTCCACCATGTAGCACACTACCCAGAGGAACTGGGTGCCATAGGCTCCACTCACATCCACATCAACGTACCAGCCGGTGAAGATGGCAGATTGTACATCAACCACAAGGTCTATTACTCCATCAACTGCAAGGTCATGTGCAATGTCCAGGGCATTACCATGAATGTGTGTGCTGGCAGTTATCATGACTCCCACATCTGGCATGCCTCACAGCTGAACCAGGCATTTACCAGGAGGGATATCCCATATGGCCATCTTGTGGGGGATGCTGGCTATGCACTGGAACAGTGGATGATGACACCTATCAGAAATGCACACACACCCACTGAAAAATCCCATAATGATGCACACGCACAAATTAGAAACATTGTAGAGCATGTGTCTGGGATGCTCAAGTCATGGTTCTGCTGCCTTGACATATCTGGTGGAGCCCTGCAGTACTCTCCAGCCACATGTGCACACATGTTCATTGTATGTGCCATGGTACACAATATGATCCTGTGGAAACAGCTGCAGCAGGAACATCACAGGGAAGGGGCCCACAGTCCCCCACCATTGGCAAGGTCCCCACAGGCACAGGGGGACTTGGAGGAGGAACCCCCTGAGCCTGCCCCTGTAGGCAGATGTAGATGTGTCCAGAATGCCCTGGCCTTGATAAAGAGACAACACATAGCACATACACTGACAACCTAGGGACCCAGGGACTGACACCTCTCTCACAGTAAAATGGAAGCCGCACACATCACACTACCTGTACCTTACCATGTGTAGTGTGTGTACTGCGTACATCTGACAGAGTCAGATGTCAAGCACCATCCTCACAACTGCTGCAGGCACAAGATAAGTCACTCTTCTTAACAATAAATGAATGGAGTAGTATGTTTTGGTAGCATATCTAAGTTAGTGCTGTATGTATGCAAGGGAATGGGGTGGCCTACAGCAGCAGACAACTGACAGCTATGTGGGACAACAGGAAATGCCCGCCCAGTACTGGTTTCCCCAGAGTATGCAGTGGTCCCGCTAGGTTCAGAAATTACTGCAGTGTATATGGGGGACAGACAAACTGGGGGGGACCATAGATCACATGTATGGATGTCAATATTGGGGTCCCATACTCACCCCTCAGCCTCCCCCAGCAAATCAGCCATAGAAAACCATAAAGAAATGCCTGGCAAAGGCCCAAAATTAGAGACATTGATGAAATATTCCTCTTACAGAGTTACACAGTGACATCACAGCATGTATTGCAGTTTTATTAGATCTCTGAAGGGTATGAAGTCTGAAACTCAAATGTCTGCCATTACATCCCATCCTTTGGTCTTTAGTGATATGCCAGTATTCTACAAGACAGGCACAACACTAGACTAAATGGCATCAAAATGTAAAGCCAACATCTGCACAGTCTGTGCAAATGTGTACAGTTGACACGTATGCCCCCCAACACACCCATGTTCCGATAGAAATGCAGTAACATTTATGTTTGTAGGGTAATAGCAGCAGAACACACGTTCCCAGGGCTGTCACAATCAACATGATAACTTGTTGCATGTCCACAATATGCAAGGAACAATGAGCTATGTATATATGTTATTAATACTGTCAGGAAGTGGGCAGCAATTACTCTTGGCTGTTGTGGCTTAGTGGCCTAGGTACAGTACTGTGATTGACATGGTCCATGTTCCAAGACTTTCAGTGCCAACTATTTTGCATATCAGCTACACCTACAGTAGGAGTTGTACACACTGTCCAGAAATCAATATCTGTTACTGCAGGAAAGATGGACAAGTCAGGGACAGTGGGCCACACATATGGACAGAACACAGCTCAGATTAATCTACACAGTACCTAGCATTCCTTTCAACTGTACAGATTTTTGCAGAATGTCCAGATTTTTGCATCATAATTTTGGTCTGTTTTTCATGAAATTGTGGTTTTCTGGCAAATCATTAAAGACTAAAGTCAGAAAATCATGAATGGATTTTAGTTTCAGACGTCATACCCTTTAGAAGAATGCATGCTAATGCAAAATGTGTTATTGTGGCAGCTATATAAGTTTGTAAGGGCAATATTTAACACCTGTCCCTAATTTTGGCCCTTTGTCACCCAACTATGTATGCCTTTCTCCAGATTTCTGGCTCTAAGTGGTTGAGAGGTATGGTGCCTAGTAGGACAGCAGGTACCTAAAAGTTGCTGTACTGCCAGGTTGTAAATAGCTGCCACCTTACTGTGTCAGCACTGACAACAAGTCACTGGCCACCATCCATACCCCTGGAATGACAGGCTGTCACAGAAGGACCACAGGTATGCCACGTATATCTGTTATGCTTGTTATAACATTGCATTTAGCTGCCAAATTATTTGCAAAACAAGAAAGGTTCATGCCAAAACATCAATTGACAGACAGTGGAGAAGCAGACATCATACCCATAAGAAAAAGCAAGCAAATACCAAACTAGTCTCCCAACTGTCTATGCTTGACAGAGCATTATTAACACCCTATCCCCATGTATGGGCCTGCATCTGACTGTCATATATGGGCCTGTCCAGATGTCAGTCTGTAACAGGTTGACAGCTAGGTCCAACATATAGCCTCATAATAACATAACAACAAAAAATATCTGAGGACCACAGCAGATGTAGTGGTGCAATGATGGGCAATCTGCTAAATAGGTACACTCAGAGGTGTGAAGTCCATAACCCTGTGTGTGATGTTACGGTGTCTACCCTGCTCACACCAGAAATACAAATACATAATAGCAGCCACTGTGGGCAAAGCATGTGACTGGACTAAAGAAGGTCAAACAGACACACATAAGGGGAAGGGGAACCACTGGCCAGACAAATGGAGAATGTGCACACCAGAACAAATTGTGCAGTAACATAGGTGTCATGCAGTGTAGTCATTAAACATCACCCACAACTACAAAACACACACCCACATAAGTGGAGGACCTCAATGAAACAAAAATGCAAACAAAGGATACCTCAGGAGCAAAAACACATGAGAACTCCACAAACCTACACACCACAGAACATGCATAGTCCACACACCAATGTCTTGCAAGCATTAAGGCCTTACCATAAAACCAACATATTACTCACAGGAGATTCCATTGTGAGACACACAAATATGCCTATCACCAGGCTGGATAAGGTGAAAGTCATGCTTACTTGTTTGTCAGGTGCCAGAATCCACCATATCACACATGCAGTCAAGTCACTCGACAAAGAGTTATTGTTATCACTCTGGCCTAGTCCATGGTGGTGTGAACGATGTCAGATGTACCTTCCTGGACTATAGGAAGGCAGACATGATTCAGCTTGCTGAATATGTGTCCCATGCAGGTATGTTCCTATCCTTAAGCAGCATTCTACCGTCACCTGGAATGATGGCTCAATACAAACAGAAAATGATTGTCAGTAACAACTGGCTTATTACTGGTGTGATCCCAGGGAGATCCACTGCCTGGCAGCCTGGAAACATATGACTGACAGACCGCGCTGCTTTGCTAGAGATGGCATGCATCTGTCTCACTTGGCCTTCAGGGCTCTAGCAAAGGCCCTTGCCTCCCCCATAGTGGCCTTTTAGGGAAAGCCATGGGGCCAATACTATCAACATAAAACACTCAACAAAACGCAAATTAAAGGCCATGCCACTAAACGCTAGGAGTCTAAACAGGAAAATGCACTCATTGCAAGCATTTGTAACCCTGGAAGATGGTGACATTTGTGCACTCACAGAAACCCGGGCCGCAGCTGCAGACAGTAACCCATCCTTACCTGATCACTCATCCTATCACACAACTATACCCCAAAAATGTGGGCAGCAAAGCCAAAGGAGGTGGAGTATAAATATATATTAGACAGACACACACCTCTCGGCTGGTCAAACAGTCTGACACACATGAGACACTCCATGTGCAGTCAACCTTTGACAATACTCTTGTGCAAATTATAGGTAGCTACAGGCCAACATATCTGACTCAGGATACCCACCCCACATATCTGGGCCTCTATAAATCTACCAAGATTCAACCCATTACCCTGATTCTGGCTGACTTATATTATCCAACCATTGATTGAAACACCAACCATGCCAGAACAGAAATGCACAGAGATTACCCCATCTAATCAATGTTAAATCCTTAGGGCAGTTACTTGATACCCCCACAAGATGTGATACATATGTTGGACTTGGCAGTAACCAACATGATTAACCAATGCAGCACCCCTACGGTATCATCCTCCCTAGCAAGTTCTGACAAAAAGGTGGTCACATTCAATATCACCATCTCTCCTGATCTGCCTCTAGCCATGGTAAAATGAAAATGTCTCCCAAGCTGATCACAACCACCAGATGGATGGTATAAACAGCTGAACAGTCCCCTACCCCACTGGAGGAATAGGCACCAATGTCCAAATGTACACAAAAGTACTATACCAGCATATACATAGAGATGCATGGAATCAGGAATAACTGACAGGACAACATCATCATCTGCAAGGGAGAGTAAACCTGTCTGCAAACACCTGCAATAAATTAACTATTTAACAAAATGCTAAGATTGCTGTCCAGGACTGAGATGGAGTAGGTGCACAATTGGAAGTAATCACCCCTTATCCTAAACAAACAAATAAGAGCACCAGTAAAATCCTCTAAAGGCAACTCTGAGTCCAAATTGCCCACTTCTAAGACAGACAATCATAAGGCCTTCCTCACATATGTCTACATTCCCAAAGGAAGCTCCCAGATCTGTGCAGAACTGGTGGTCAAGGGCACCACATACATAAATACTGTATATATAGCCAATCTACTGGCTGACAGATTCAGCAGAAATGTCTCCCCTCTGCCCCCATCAGGAAAGCAGGACATCCCCAGTACCTGACCATCCAACCCTTATCACTAGGGAACAGGGCATCACTGCCCTCTCAAAGCCAGGAAGACAGCCTCCATGGGACCTGAATACATTCCGGGCTGCAACCTACATGAACCCAGGCATGAACTGGCAGCATCATTATGCACTCTGCACAACCAAAGCCTGAGTACTGCCTTTCATAGGTTCATAGGTAGGTACTAGGCTATTAGCCCTAGGGCCTATATAAGCCTAGTCAAAAAGGTACCCTGGCTTTTACCACCCAAGAAAATTATTTTCCTGTGCTTCTGTTGAGCAGAGGCACAGAAGTGATCCCTGGGGTGAATTTTCTATTTCCCATCCAATCATCAAGATTTTTCTTGAAGAGTGCTAATGAGGAGCTCTGTCTGACATAGATAGGTAGTCTGTTCCAGAGTATGGGAAGTCTCTGGGACAGGAAACTATCCCTCCAGCATGTTCTGTTTATTGTGGTGATAAGGTTTAGGTCCCTAGAGCGTGTAGCTCAGAGGGATTGGGATTTCATTAAGTAGAGCATGCCTTTGTCACAGCTGAGTAGCAGACAGCCACTGTCATCCCTTTACACCAAGTTAGAGTGTTCACCAATCCAAGAAATTAAAGATCCATCAGACTAACTAGCCTAATCTGCAAGGCAATGCAATGGATTATCATGGACCTCATTAACAGGGACATTGGCAAACTCCAAATACTTGACACCACACAGTCTGCCTTTCTCAACGGGAGGTATGTGAGTAAACTCTGGATGACTTCCCTGAGACAGCCAATAAAGGCATGGATGAGAGAAAGATGGTGCACTCCAACCACCTTGACTTGGCCAAAACCTTACACACTATTCCCCAGTTGCCCATAGTACATGAACTCTGTCAACTAGGCAAAAATACATAGGTTACCAGATGGGTAGCAAACTGGTTCATTGATAGAACCCACATAATCATAATAGGGCTAGCCAACTCAAGCAGCACACCCGTAATGAGTGGCATAACCCGGGGATTGGTCTGGGGTCCTCTGGTATATGGGATATACTTCCCTGAGGTGCAGGCCAAAAACACTGGTCCATGGCTGACCAGGTTGGCAGATGACTGCAAGCTGGGAACAGTCATCAATACCAAAAGTGATGTGGACATCCTACAATAGGGTCTCAACAAAACAAATGACTGCTGCCAGAAACATGGCCTCAAGCTGAATGCCTGCAGATGTATCATCATCCCCTTTGGGGAGACTGATGTCCCCACATATTATCACATCAACAACAATGTCCTACATACACAATCAGTAGTAAGGCATTTGGCCACCCATGTTTTAGCAACCTGAAGTCTGAGCACCATACTGCTTCCATTGTACAGAGAGCTTCATAGATGGACCAACTCAAAAGTAAGGGTATCTCATCCAGGGACAAAGAGGTCATACGATCCATGTATTCTAAGCTTATAAGGCCAATTATTTTGTACAATGTCCCCTTTGGCATGTACCTCACAAAGCACATGCAGCAGCTGGAGAGACCACAGAGGTTCCTCACATGTGTTCTTCACTGGGAGAATCCAGGAGCCCAAACACCTATCCTACACAGATAGGCTAACAGCACTGTCTCTCTACTCAGTTCCATACAGACTGCACAGAGGTGACCTCTGTCTGGAATACAAAGCAATCCAGACCCTGTCTTGATGCGACTGTTGCACATCTGGAAGTCAAGGCCCACTCAATCAGCTTGTGGGCGCAGCATCAACCTGGTCTCTGATATCAATAGGGCTTGTTGGTGTAGCAGATACATGTCCGACAGACTCCCCCTTATATGGAATACACTCCCTGTACACATCATGCCAAGTGCCTCAATACCCCTTGTGAAGTGCTCCCTGTATAAGTGCATGGAAAACAGAAAATACAGTCCTATGATTCCACCTGTGTCCCTGCTGGACAGGGGGCTCTTGATGCTGACATGTCTTAACATGGGCTACACTCTCATCTGCAAGTGTTATAAGGGATTCTGGGCCAGTAGCCTAGTAACCTCATATCAACCTATCAACTTATAAACAAATGTCTGTCAGTGGCTTACCACATTACTCTATACTGCTATGCCACTGACATACCTGGATATCACAGTGCTATGTGGAATATTCCATACATATAATGGACATCTCTGCTCAGAAGAATGCACTCTGTACCCACACCAAGATATGACTGTTCAGTTAAGAAGAATACCACACAAGCAGGAGATCCCCAGCGAGTATATCACTGAGGTGCTGGACTGTTTACATGGCTTCATTAGCCAATTGGCTGTAGCCACACCTCTCAACCAGCCGGACTGGGCAAGAAAGTCTATAGTTTGGCTCATAATTTTGGTATGTGCATCACACGTCTTGTTTTTCTCAGGTAAATCACTGTGATGATCTGAGGATTTCCATCAGTAAGTAATGACACAATACATTTCAGTGTCAGACATCATATATGTCAGAAAATGTTTGTTAAAACAAACCCTGTTATTCTAGCAACTTTCTACATTAATAAGAGCAATATTTACAGTATCTCCCTATGTTTGGGACATTGTCCCCTCATTTTGGTAGGCTATCTCTAGATTTCTTACACTAACAAGTTGAGAGGTATGGCTGCAGCACACAAAACCCCAGACCACTATCTCTGGAATGGAATTTCATACTATAGAAGGTCATATTGGGCATGCTCCTACACTTAGAGAATTACAACTCATGTCTAAATCCACATCGGAGTATATAACTGTATTGTGCATATATGTCTTTGTATACAGACAGCTATGTACAACTTAACTGTCTCTACTTACACTCATCAGACAGGATTATCCTCAGCTAGCTGTAGGTGGCCTATATGTGATATATTTGTATATATACACACACACACACACACACACACACACGGAATAGAGAGACAGTGATAGAGAAAGAGAGAGACACACACAGGGAGACACCCACAGAGAGTGAATCATAGACAGGGATACCCTGAAAGGCATAGAGTGATCCCTGCTGTTTACAGTTGCATACCAGCTGTAACCAATCACATGGGCCAGCATGATGGTGAGCTCCATTGTGTAATAGTACTGAGGTAGGGGTTGTAATATCACATCACCCACCTTTGTGTGTGTGTGTGTGTGTGTGTGTGTGTGTGTGTCTGTGTGTGTGTGTGTGTGTGTGTGTGTGTGTGTGTGTGTGTGTGTGTGTGTGTGTGTGTGTGTTTGTAAGTTAGAGTATTATCAGGTCTTTCTCACTCAGTACACATTCCATTGCCTTAATTTACAAGATCTGCTGATGTTATTCACCTTAGAAGTACCTTTGACACTTGATAGCCCTATAAGCTCTGTGGCATGTGTGATAACTGTGTAACACTATAGTACAAATAACTAGATAGATAGGGGGTTCTAATCTCAGTCCTGGCAAATATAAGAGTGTGTGTGTGTTTGTAGGTTAAAGAATTTTAGGCCATTCCCACCCAGTACGTTTCCCATTGCCCTACTTTACAAGAACTGCTGATGCCAGTCACCTTAGAAGTACCTTTGGAGAGCCCTCATCCCTAAAAGCTCTGTGGCTCATGCAATAGCTTTATAACAGTATATTATAAATAACTAGATAGGCAGGGATTCTAATCTCAGTCCTAGCAAATGTGTGTATGTTTGTAGGTTGAAATATTTTGAGATTGTTCCCCCCAGTACACTTCCCATTACCTTACTTTCAAGGACTGCTGATGTCAGTCACCATAGAAGTACCTTTGGACAGCCCTCAGCTTTATAGGCTCCAATGTACATGTGATACCTACACAGCAGTATAGTACAAATAACTCGATAGGCAGGGGCTCTTATCTCAGTTCTGGCAAATGTGTGTGTGTGTATGTTTGTAGGTTAAAGTATTTTGAGGACTTTCCCACCCAGTACACTTCCCATTGCCATACTTTACAAGATCTGGTGATGTAATTCACCTTAGACATATCTTGGGACACTCTTAAACTATGTAAGCTTTGTGGCATGTGCAATAACTGTGTAATACAAACAACTAGATAGGTAGGGGTTCTAAACCAAATATGGGTAAAGACTGTATACTCTGGGGGGTTATACCATTTTGAGGCGTATTCCATCCAGTACACTTCCCATTGCCTTAATTTACAAGGCCTGCTGATGTCATTCACTTTAGAAGTACCAGTATACACTCCTCAGCCATACAAGCTCTGTGGTGTATGCAATAAGAGTGCAATGCTATAATACAAATAAATATATAGTTAACAGGTCTAATCTCAGTACTGACAACTATAGTACTGTGTGTGTTTGTGTGTGAAGCATATCCCCTGTGTGTGTTGGTTATGCCATTTTAAGGCCTGTTGACCACCTCCCCATGGCATTACTTTAAAGAGCCTGTTAAAGGCATCTGCCTTACATGCACAATTTAAACTATACAGTCCATACCAGTCATCTGTACAGATGTATGTGGAATATCCAGATGTTTGCAACCTTAATGAGGACTGTGTCCCCTAACAATGGGCATTTATGGGAAATCAATGCCAAATATGTCACAGTTACCGTAGTGACAGACATGTCAGCATCAGACGTCATACCCGTCTGAAACATCATGCTGATACAAAGTCTGTTACTCTATCACTTGTCCTGGTTTGTAAGAGCAATATATGAGACCAGTTGCTATTTTGGGTGGTTTATACCACCATCCATGAAGGCATTCCCAAGATTAGTTGTTGTAAGAGGTAGTAAGTTATGTCCCAGGCATATAATCTCTGTGGTGCATGTAATGAGTACACAGCACTATAGTACATGAAAGTGGATACGTAAGATTACTAATCTGTCTATTGGCAAATGTGCATGTGTTTCTGTATATATATACCCCGTGGCTGTCTTTACTGTGTGTATGCAATGGGTATACCATTTTGTGTGCCACTTCAACACTGTTAACTCCATTAACTCCTCCATTGCCAGCCTAGTTGCAGCCCCTACAGAAGTCATTCACCTTACAAACACAGTTACACAGTTTCTAACACAAAGGCAGTGTGGTTCATGCAATAGTCATATCACTGTGTATTGTACATAAATAGATAGGTCATCTAATATGAAGTGTCAACTCTGTACATTAGTGTTTCAGTGCATGCCACCATGCAGCAGTGTGTGTATGTGTGTGTGTGTGTCTGTGTGTGTGTGTGTGTGTGTGTGTGTGTGTGTGTGTGTGTGTGTGTGTGTGTGTGTGTGTGTCTTGCAGCAGTCTACCCATGTTATGGCCACCAGCATACCTCTCAACCACTCACAGAAAGACATCTGGTTAAATCCAGATGGGAAGATGGGGAAAACAGCAAACATTGAGTGCACCCTTCACATATTGCTGTGAAACACATGGAAAATAGACAGCCGAACAGGTCATGCATTTGAATGCACTTTCCAAAGGGTATGTATTGCTACATGACAATATCCATCATTAATCTGCAATGTCAGTCTGTCATGAATTTTCAAAACGCTGGCCAAAAAAACACAAGTTTATGAGAGATGGATAGAAATTATGTGTCAAACATCAGGACAATCTGCAGACATATGCAAAGGTCAGAGGTATGGCCACCATCTGTACCCATGCCTCCCAAGTTCTTTGAGCAAGCCATAAATAATGAGGTGACAAATGCCACATAATAGGGACCCTTTTTAAATATTGCTCCTACAAACTTATAAACATGATATAATAAGAGGTTTTGCATTAGCATATATATTCTGAAGGGTATGCAGTCTGCAACTCAAATGTATGTCATTATTTCTTTACATTAACCCTCAATGATTTGACAATGATTTTCAGAAAAACACAAGTTTATGAGAAAATGGACCAAAAATATGAGACAAGAATCTGAACATTCTGTGGAAATCTGTACAGTTGAGAGGTATGTTTGTACCACCCTGCAGGTTGCAGTCCGTGTTTGGCAAGGTGTGACCTGTGGCAACAATTGAACCAGTGAAAAGAGGTCCCAAGACTGTAGGACAAGAAACATGTCATACAGTTCTGTACTGATTGCATGGAGCAGCTATTGCACATCAGAGGCACCGTAATATTATGAGAAATACTGCAAGCTAAGGTAATGTCACACAAAGAAATGTGTCATAGTAACAAACCAGAAGAAGCCCTGTGTGTTGCACTTGCCGTGGGCATGCCATGTCCTGCCAACTGTCACATTATTATAAGTTGTGTCCCACACTCCACATTTGATAATATCACACACACATTGTGTGTTGCCTATGTGTGTGCAATATGTAGACATGTGAAGGTCCTGTGACTACCTAGTGCCCCAATAATCTACATGTATATAGGCATGAATACTAATTTGTACCACCCACATATGTAGGTACAGCCTAAATCTGTGTGAAGTGTACGTATTTTTCAGTCTGTCATTGAGCCACATACTGCTGTTAACCCACTGCAATTGACCACTCAGTGTGTATGGAATGCTGTCAAGGCCTTAGCCTCCAGCTGAATGCAGACAACAGTGTCAGCATGCCCTATGGCAAGGACATGTATGCAGTATTTCCCACATCAGCACCAGCCCTGTGAGCACACAGAATGTGGTGACAGACCTGGGTAACCTGTATGGGAACATAGTTGAATTCAGGCAACAAGTATTGGCAGTTGTCAGGAATTGCTTGTATTTGGTTCACCACATAGGTGAAGCGAACACATCCATCCAAATGCGGACATTACCTCTGAATAGTACTCAGTCAGTACAACAATACATGAGCAGCATGGCTGGTCTGCTATGCAGCTATGCAGATATCTGCAGCATCTGTAAAGGCTATGTTTACATCTGCAAAGTTTAGCCATGGCCCGCAACACCTGGTCCACGCAGACAGTCAGGTTAGTGGTCATATTTTCCACAGGTGTCTGTGGCATGCCAAGATGACAATGTTATGGTCAGCCCTTCAACAGTTGCCCCATGTACAAGACTATAACTCTGTGTGCACTACCAGCATGACAGGCTAGACTCGCATATGAGATGGCAAACACAAATGCTGGTGATTGTCAGGTTTGGCTAACATAGGCTGACCTGTATCAGGAATACACTCACCAAACCTGCCAAACACAGTACGATGCATACCCTCATCAACTGCATCATGGTTGAGTGGGTGGGAAAGAGATGGCAGAGGCAACAGGTTTTGACAGGTGAATCTGTTGGAGTTAAAGCAATGGCTAGGCTTGTGAGGAACCTAGTGCCAGTACTCAAGTAACCTCCTCTGTATGTATGACCATGTTGTACTACAAAACACCCAGGTGACATATATGAAGGCTAGCTGGCTGTGTCAAGGGGTATGTATGCAAGGTCACACTGTCTTCCCCCATTGTCCCTCACACACTGTTGCATGCATACACACCTGGTAAACATGTACATATAGAGCTGTACCTTGGCTATGAAAAGGTCACTTTGTTTCCACTCTGCCATAGTCATCTTTGGTAATGTCAGCAGACCCACATCTTGCAGACACACAGACACCTGGAACACAAACAGAATACAGTATGTGAAACTACAGTCAGTCAGCAGTACTAACATCAATAAAGCATCATGGCTGAAAAGGTACATACACTGTGTATCCATGACAATTGCCAGCAGACAGCACCTTACACAGCATTGCACTACTACACGGTACTATATTCACCCTGTGCATCAGACCCATATTAGCATGTCCCTGCATCAATGGTATGGATAATGGGGATTTGGCACAGGTATCATTACATGCACAGGGTGTTGTGTGAGTTTGCCAGAGGGCTAGGTTAAGCCATACGGTTAGCATCATGTGTGTGTGTGTCTGGAGGGATGAGCCATGCAGAGGAGTTGTGTGTGTCTTGTGGTCACCTGCCTGTGATGGAGATGTGTGAATGCCTGTATGCACACAGTCAAACAATGTGGTTGCCCTACACATGGGGTATGTTGGAAAGCCATGGACTGTACATGGCAGGATGTACAGTTTAACATCTCCAGCCACGGACATGGGAACTGGTTCTGCCAGGAGTCTCACTGCATCACCAGTCCCAAGGCCAGATGCAGTACTATTTCCTGTTGGTGACTGCTGTCTGCTAGATCCATGTCTTTGATGGGACCAGCCAGAACCATTTGCCCATGGCCTGCTCTATTGTGGTGTGAACAGCACCCTCCATTCGGTAGTGTTGGTGGTACTGTCAGTACAGGAGTGTGAATGTGCACAGCCACGTGTGATCTCAGCTGATCTTGTTGCTGACTTACATTCATATGGCCATCACCCTACTCCCAGTACATGTTCAAGCACAAACATTCCACGATCGAGCAATGAAAATGTCTCACCCACCATCTATCCATGACATCAGCAAAATGACGTACGGCATCACCAATGGTAGCAAGTGCTGCAATCATGGCCCTGAGCGTCTTTCTCATGTAGCATTCAGAACATGCCTGTGCCTCCATAATGGTCCAAAATATGTGTCGAGTGACACCTGCTGTGACACCTCTGACAGGGGTTGGATGGCGAGCAGTCCTGCTTTGAGCACTTCTGACCATCTGCTGTGTGCAACCTTGCCTGATCTCTGACTATGGCTAGTGTCTACACTCATGCTTGCCATACTCACCACACTAGTCTGTTCCATGCTACCACCCTCCAACTGTCCATTATCTGTGTCTGCTGGGGACTGGGTATGTGTGGGCATACTGACTGTGTGCGGAACATTGTGTGTGAAAGTAGGATATCAACCAATGGCACAGATTCAGCCCCCGACAACCCCAACGGTGCCTCACTATGACCGCCATCATCATCAGAGTCCGCTAAGACACTGACATCAGGTTGTGAGGGGTAGAAACCCCAACCCCCATGTTCACCTGTGACGGGGAAGACAACATATGTAAATTAATACCTGCACTATAATGTTTGCTGATCCACATACACACACACACACACACACACACACACACACACACACACACACATATATGCACACACACACGCACACACAAGCACACATCCCACACATACACATGCACACACACGCACACACTCACACATGTGCACAGACACACACACACACACACACACACACACACACACACACACACACACACACACACACACACACACACACACACACACACACACACAGACACATACAGCTGAGGTTGCACAAAGTCATTATACAGACAACACGATTTCTGAATGATGACATGCACGACACACAATCAGACCACAACAGACACACTCCGGACAGGCCCACAACAACATGCAGTGCAGCTATCTCCACTTAATGTTGCTACTAATATACACCTCTGAGATACGTGAGGAGTGGTAGTATATGTTAGTCCTTCACCGAACACACACTGCACCTCTGTACACAATATTGATGTATCCCTGTTTAGCACAGTGATAACACCTACAGAAACATATGTGCCAGTATGTTACAGCTCCTGTTAATGGGCTCCTGTAATGACCACTGTGATGCACTGCAGTTAACCCCACCAAAAGTGATCATGCACAAATTGCAATATGGCTAAGATTAACAGTTGTATGCATGGAAACAGGCATGCCCTTAACATGCCTACAGTATTGGTGAGCCATAACAAGACATTTCCATACTCACTGGCTTCAGGCAGCTGTTTCCCAACCAGGCCAGAGGTACCTATGCAGTTGTGGGTGAGAGGTATTATCAGCACACTCATATGTGGCATTGGTACAGGATAATTGATGCATTTCTGAACATGTACAGTACAAGCTCTGATACAACACAATTTGCTGTCATTCACAATAGATGTGCACTTGTGTGCATTACAAAACCCCACCCACAAATGCAGTTTGACCTGACATATGCTTCCAGATACTCCAAGGATGCCAGTATGAATGATATAGCATTGAAGTAATGTCCACTGGGGCCTTACCTGGATGCTCCTCCCCTGTTGGTTGTGTGCCATCCACTTCCATGATGTGTCTTTGTATTGTTTCATGGGCTGTGGTGTTTGCCCCAAAGGTAGAGAGGAATTCCTCTGCAGTTGTCAGTGGGGCTTGCATAGCAGGCCCCCCACCTGTGGCTGTATGGTCCCTGGCCACAGCTGCAGCCCTTTGCATGGCATTGTTGATAAGATCAGTGATGCAGTGCCTGATTTGTTCATGCATATGCCCATGCTGCCCAAGATTGTTGACAGTCGCCACTAGTTCTGTCCACAGGGCAGTCTGTTGTTGCAGTTGCTGTCTGCTCATCCCCAATATGACCCTGTGATACAATTTAAGTGCATCCAGGATTCCTGCAGGCTCAGCTTCAAAAAATGTTGGCTGGCAGTGTCGATACATTCCACCTGAAAGACATAAACAGGGAAGCACATCACAGGAACTCATACATTGCCCACCATTATGTACAGATCCTGCATATACACATTTGTTAGCACTATCCACCTCTAAGACCCACTTCATACCCCCTGCCATCTATCAATACAGTATGAGTGTGGGTGGTGTCACCACACTGGTATTACAGCATGCATTGCACTCCTGATCCTGATGTTTCAGGTTCTACCACTGAGGACCATTAATGTGCATAATCCTCCATTCATCATTCACATCAGATGGTGCATGTAGCAGCTGGGGACATTACAGAAGTTCCCTACTAGGCCATACCAGCCCATCATATATCTACCATGCACCTATAGGCTATAAGGCCAACCCTCTACTCAGTGTTGTACATACCTCTCAGGAGTTACCTCACTATGGCATGCCAGACAATCACACACTCCACATTGCTGGAACAGCTGCACAAGTGCAAGTCATGCCCCACTCTGTTAGAGCACGAGCTTGCACACACACACACACACACACACACACACACACACACACACACACACACACACACACGCACGCACACACGCACACACACAAAACCTCCACCAGGTGAGTGAACTGGACTGGCCTTGTTGGCAGACTGGATGTGTATCACACTCAATCACCCTGCGGTGGAATGGACACCCTGTCCGCATCAGGCAGAGTATCTACCTACACCTTTGCAGGCATAACTTGGTCATCTGGATGGTTAATGACACATACACCCTTGGGATATCACCTCTATCCCTGTTGGATGGGGACATCAGCTGCTGCCTTGCATACACATGGGCTAACATATGGCATAGGTGTATGACTGCTCAGGGCTTACAGCCTAGTAACCTGGTATGGTGCCAAAAATACCATAAGTGTCCTGTCTGCTGTGACAGACTGTGTTGTTATGTGTCCACACACATCAGTGCCATCAAGTGCTGGGCGTCCCCTATGAGCAATGTTACAGTACCATGTCTTCCACCCTACATCCCACAAATAGGTGAGTGCTCCTACAGGTGCATGTGGACATTCCAGGATCATATGAGCTACACAATAACTGAGAACAGAGCATATGTGTTGTACGGTGACCTGCTCATAGGTGTCTGACATCTTCAGCACCCACATGTTTGTGGAATGTGTACATGTGCCTGAAAGATGTAGACCCCCCCTGCCAGACAAATGTGTATTTCTGCCCACCCATTGAATAATACATGATGTTTGTCCACATAGTTTGAGGAATGTGTCTGTGGCATGCCAGACCCCTGGGGGCACACTGATGGTACCTGGGTATCTGGCACTCTATCAATTCCCTTACAATGTATGCTCAGTATGCACAGACTGCTGTTGACCCAGAGCATGCATCCACCCACTACTACTACCTATAACGTGCTGCCCTGCAGGGGTCACCAAATATGCTAGCCATAGGTGTGAGGCAATCAGATACAGGTGTTGAATACACACTCACCTAGGCAGAGTATGTCAGGAATGATCAAGGAGACCTGGACAATCTGTGAAATAATTCTGTATGACATTGTCAGACTGAGAGGGGTTCAATGAAGGTACATAATGTGATACACCATCTGTATCCACCAGTATGTACTGTCAGTATGATGCCCCTGCACTGGCTCAATTATCAGGGAGACTAAATACTTACCACTACCACCAGTGAGGAATGTACACAATAGCAGGATGAGAGGTACGCGTACATTAAAGTACAATTACCCTTCACAGCACACAGAGATCATAGTCAGTGTGAAGATCATTTCTCCCTCTCTCTCCACATCAACAATAACACTCCACATGGGCACACCTATGAGATTAACATCTCAGCAGAGTGGTCAATCCAAAACATCCGTCAGCCTCTCTGTCCAACCAGTACTTTGGGTCCCTGGCCAAGTAGCTGACACACACACTTTGCTATTTGAGTTTTGAATCGCACCCCCCCCCCCACATACACACACACACACATGCGCGCGCGCACACACACACGTGCTCACACACACACTCCTAGTAAAATCTGGCACAACTTTGCTACCTATAGGCCCTTCAGCCCAGACTTTAACTCATTCACTCCAATGGAACTGAGAACGTTTGCACTGTAACTTCCAATGGGCGGATCCTAACCCTTTTGAGAGAATCAAATTATGTCATCACATTTCAAACAAATGTTTATATACCATAGGGATTATGAAATAAGTATAAATGGTAAACTCTTCAGCACAAACTATTTTTATAGTGGTAGCACACTTTAGGTGCTAGGTCTTAAAATGAATTTTATAAGTCTCAGTAAACACAATGGGCCGGATTCATGAAGGCTTGCACGGAGTCTAAGTGTAGAGTAAGGCTCCAGACAGCCAATATGTCTGCCGAGCGATCCAGGAACAGCCGGCAGGGGCGTGCATGAGAGCTCCTAAAACTACTCTTGCACGGACAGTGTTAGGTTATGCAAATTACCTCATTTGCTGCTGAGAGCTATGCAAATGAGGTAAATTTGTGATCCAGGAAACACTAACCTGTCCAAGTAAGTGTAGTGTTATTTGCAGAAATGTACTCGGTTGGTAACTGAGTACAGTTCTGCAAATAGCAAAACGGAGCTATAACAGCTCCAAATAAAGGATGCATCCAGTTGAGGAAGCATGCCAATGGCCAAATATAAGGCCATTGGCATTTTCAGCTGTTGCAAAATAATAAAAAATATTTTTTTTCCCTGGATATCCGATGTTTAAGCGTAGCACAGTGCCGCGCAAAAGTGCGGCGCTCTAAAAACCAGAAAAAATAAATAAAAGCCAAAAATAGGCATTGTATTCAAAATATTCATCTGCCATGCAGGTGAATGGCAGGCTGAAGACAACATGGCTACTGAGTAGTGGTTGCTAAGGGGGAAGCTCAGTCTGAGATATGTAACCAAGCATTAGTAGGCAATCCTATGCAAATGAGTATAAGGATAGCGAATCCCAATTTTCCCTGCCATGTGAACCATGTCCCTAGAGTGTAAGAGTAGTATTAGGGGAGTGACAGAGTAGATGATAGGTGACATCATGAGGGGTATGTATCAAAGACTGTAAGCTTATTGGAGCAGAGTGGCATTTGTTTGCTGTGAGTTACTCAGGACTGGAAGAGGCGTGTCTACAGTTGTCTAAACTGAAACCCAGAAACTGAAGGTGTACGCCGTGGCTATCACTAAAATTTCTTGCAAAGCTGTTCACACTGTGTGCACATGTGTGCACACCTGTAAACCCATCTAAGCCTATGTGTGCGTGTGTGCACCTGTGTAAGCCTGTGTAAGGCTGTCTAAGCCTGTGTGTGTGGATGTGCACCTGCCTAAGCTTGTATAAGCCTGTGTAAGCTTGTATGCATGCGTGTGCACTTGTGTGCACATGTTTGTGCTTGTTTGTGCAGTGCTGCCCCCTGTGGAAACAGAAAGGGAAAAGGAAGGAAAAGTAGCAGTAGGAAGTTAACCAAGGAGAACTAGCAGAGCTGCCAGGTGAAATCAATCAGAATCAGCCAATTACAGAGGCAGTACACTAGCCCAGCCCAGCCTAGCACTTAAAACTCTGCAAACAACATTCCCCCATGTTTTTCACAAAAACACTGCAACACTGCAGTCTACAAAGAGAAGTGAAAACTTAAAAAACTTAACTGAGACAAAAAAATGTTAGGGGCTGCCATTGCTATTATAAGGCAACATGTGCAAGATGCTGAGGGTGATGCCATTGCGAATGCTGCTGAGCAACCCACAGTGAGGAGACCAAAAAGAGTGTACAGACCCAGGGTAACCTACCAGGGGCTACATGAGCTGGAGATAGTGGAGCGCTATAGAGTGGACAGAGAGCTCCTGCAGCAATTTGTTGAGCTGTGCAGGCCATGCCACACACAGAGAACTGACAGAGGGGTACCCATCCCAGTGGAAACCAAGGTATGTGTTGGCCTAAGAATACTAGCAACAGGTACCTTCCAGAGACCAACTGGTGATATGATGGTGATTCCACAGGCATCAGCTTCCAGGGTACTGCACCAGTTCCTGAATGCCATGCCAGCACATGTTGGTGATCATGTATATTTCCCCAATTCCCATGAGGTATTGGCCAGCAATATGCGTCTCATTCAGCAAATAGCGGAATACCCTGAGGTAGTGGGTGCAATTGACTGCACGCACATATACATCAAAGCACCAGCCGGTGAGTGGGGTAGGGCCTACATCAACCACAAGGGCTTCCACTCCATCAACTGCCAGGTCATGTGCGATGCCCAGGGCATAATACTGAATGTGTGTGCTGGCTGCCCTGGAAGCTACCATGATTCCCATATCTGGCATCTGACGCAGCTGTACCAGACATTTGAAAATGGGGACATCCCTGACAGTCACCTAGTGGGGGATGCTGGATATGCACTGGAGCCGTGGCTGATGACACCCATCAGAAATGCACACACACCTGAACAAGAACTCCATAATGAGGCACATGGACAAACACGAAATGTAATTGAGTGTGTGTTTGGGATGCTCAAGTCACGGTTCCGGTGCCTGGACACATCTGGTGGAGCCTTGCAGTACTCACCAACTACATGTACCCAAATTGTTATGGTATGTGCCATGCTACACAATATGATCCTGCGAAAACAGCTGCAGCAGGAACAGCATGGGGCAGGGCCAAACAGCCCTCCACCATTGCAAAGGCCTGCACAGGCACAGCATGACTTGGAGGAGGAACAACCTGAGCCTGCCCCAGTAGGCAGAAGGAGGCATGCCCAGTATGCCTTGGCAAAGAGGCAACACATAGCACATACACTAGCTCAGTAGGAACCCTGGAAATGATACCTCTCTCTGACTCGCACATAAAATAAAAGGGATGCCTAACTTGAAACTACCTGTTTCCAAACATGTATAGGGAATGTAGTATGTGCATCCGACATAGGCAGTCCTGCAGCACCACCTGAGGCATGATTGCCATATTTTAAGCAATATAAAGCAGTGCTAAGCAGCTTTTACCAATATTTAGTATATGTAAAAAAATTGCCCGTGCTAACTAGCACAACGTTGGGCAACGTTGAGCAATGTTGGGCTAGGTCGGGTAAAGTTGAGCAAAATTAGGTAAACATGCTCATATTTGCTTTACTGTTCCTTAAGCAGTCTGGTCTGCCCAGCATGAAAATAAAAAGCAGTGACAGGGCTCGAACCCAGGATACTGTGCACTATAGTCACAATACTGAACCACTAAGTCATGATAGCATTTCAGTGGCAGTGACACAGCTGGACAATTGTACACTAATGCAAACACAAAGAAATGCTGCATCATGCCCCTAAAGAGGCATATGGGTAACCTCCCCCACAGGCCTATGCAGACAGAGAACTTCAGGCCAGGCGGTGTGATGTGGGTTGTGTAGGCTATGAAGTCACAATCTAATATACATGATATTGGATGCTAGGATCTGTAGCACAGTAGTCTGCCTCAAGCCAGTACGATAGGCAACATTACAGACTGAAATGGTGTACCGTACATAGCAATGCAGGCATAGCAAATGTGTATAAGTGTCAGGTGAAACCATCATCCTATGTACACCCACAATCATTGCCCACATCCTGGGGGACAAGTTCAGTGTAAACACCCCCCATCACCCCCAAAAGGGCCTGTGTCCATCACAGAAGGATGCAGAGCCCCAGACATCATGGACATGCAGGTAAAGACAGCCCTCTCCAAAGCTAAGAACACAGCATCAATGGGACTGGACAGTGTCCCAGGCTGCGTCTTACACTAGGCCCAAAAGGAACTACGCCCTCACCTACATTCACTCTCCAGACTCAAGCGTACCACAGGCTATGTACCCAAAGAATGGCATACACTAACAGTCATCCAGCTCCACAAAGGGGGTGCCACAACAGAACCTGGAAACCATTACCCTATATGTCTACTCAGCCTGGTCTACAAAGCTTTTGAGCAAATTGTCACAGAACCCATAAACAGAGACATTGGGGACCTCCAGACACTGGACTCTACACAACTTCGCCTTGTTAAAGGCAGATCCTGCCTCCCAAACCTAGTTGACTTATTTCAAACAGTTACCAAGGACATTGATGGAGGTGAAAGTAGTCCACACAGCCCGCCTGGACCTCACTACAGACTTTCTACACCATTCCCCACTCTGTCATCATGGACAAGTGTACCAGCTTGAACATTAACAGCTATGTCACAGGATGGGTGGCCGAGTGGCTCACAAATCAAACACACATGTTCAGAGTTGCGGGTGCCATGACTGACTCTAAGCCAGACACAAATGACATCCCACAGGTCTTGGTCCTGGGACCCCACCTGTTCAGTAGATACTGCTCAGAGGTACAGGCAAGCATGGGAGGTGTATGGCTGAACAGGTTTGCAGATGACTGCTAACTGTGGTCCATAATCGACTCTACGGCTGACACAGACATCCTCCAGAAGGGTCTTACAGTGACAGATACCTGGTGTCAAAACAATGCCCTCAAGCTGAATGCCAAAAAATACATAGTCGTCCACTTTGGGTAAAACAAAGTGCACACAAATTACCATATAGGTGGTAATCCAGTATGTACAGAGACAGTCATTATGGCCCTGGGGACACAGGTAGATAGTAAACTCTCCTTTGATGATCACTTGGCCAAAGTGTTTAGACATTCCTTCTATGTAGCCCACCTAATGTATCCCACTTTGTATAGTCTGATGATGTCACCATCCTACAAATATATCTGTGGAAAAGAGAACTCACAGTAATGTGTATAGCATGTTGTGTAAATGTGTACTCTTGTAGTATCATAAAGTAGTTAGGTAGGGGTTTGAATCCTGCACTTTGCAAGTGTGTGTGTGTTTATGTGTGATTTCCTTCGTGAGGAGCAACCTTTTTGGAGAGTAGTAAAACACCTTAAAAGTGGGATACTAATCTTTGTCAAGTCTGATGGTGTCACCATCCTACAAATATGTCACCATCCTACAAATATACCTGTGGAAAAGAAAACTCCCAGTAATGTGTATAGTGCGTCGTGTTTATGCGTACTCTTCTAGTATCATGAAGTAGTTAGGCAGGGGTTTGAATCCTGCACTTGACAAGTGTGAAGTGTGTGTGATCTCCTTGGTGAGGAGCAACCTTTTTGAAGAGTAGTAAAACACCTTAAAAGTGGGATACTAATCTTTGTCAAGTGTGATGATGTCACCATCCTTCAAATATACCTGTGGAAAAGAGAACTCTCAGTAATGTGTATAATGCGTTGTGTTAATGCACATTCCTCTAGTATCATGAAATAATTAGGTAGGGATTTGAATCCTGCACTTGTTGAGTGTGTGTGCTCTATGTGTGCGACACTGTTGGTCAATGTGTTGTGGGCTTTGCTTTTTACTACTGTATGACAACACTATGTTTATTGCACATGTGAGGTAGCTGTGTGGCAAATACATATACGTACATGTGACCTCAATTATTGCATGTGTGGGAACCCTGCTTTCTCCAAGAACACATCTGTCATCTTTGCCAGAGTGTGCTGCTGCTTTCCAGACCTTAGGTCACATCTGTATGCTTGTGACAAGGCCAGCCACTGCAATGATCCCTGGCCTAGGTCATCCGTGTCACACACACTCATTACGGTTTCTATTGAATTGTGTGAGTGAGGGTTTATAGCCGAGGTATATGTCAGACCTGTTCAAACACAGCAAAGTCTGTCAGTGATAGCTATTCATTATAGGTGTACAACAACCTTTGTGGATATGCATGCAGACCCCTTAATGCTTACGTGATCCAACGAGGGATTTCAAAATACCTTTGGAAATGTAATTATCAAAGGAGAGATGACGTAGCACTTGGTTGCATGGCACATCGATACCTGTTCATCATGTTGGTGGCTACTACCTATGTGGTACTGTGGGGATACTATGTTCCATAAAGGTGGACGACTATGCTTTGTTTGGCTTATAGCTTTACAGCATGGGTTTGATAACAGGTATCTGTCTGTATGATACCCTTGTGGAAGATGTGTGTGTCATCTGGATAATGCATTTTAGGCCACAGTATGCATTACCAGACGTGGATGGACATATCCCTACTGTGATTGCTTGTATCTGAGAGAGCTATATGCCAAACAGGAGTGGTCTCAGTAATGGGTGCAGGTGAATACCACTGGTTACGGCATAGTATAGTACCTGAAGGATCCAAATGTTACTGTGTGTCCTACATCTGTGTGTCAGTTGTCAAGACATCATCTAAAAATTGGTTATGGTCAGGCTGTTGACGTTATGTATACTACCAGAATGCAAAACAATGACAGATAGTAACAGTATGACCCACAGCACAGTGTCAAACCATGTCATACACACATGTGTAGTCAAGTTCCGAAATGTGTGTAGTACAATGCATACTGGCCACCAACAGAAAGTATGGAGTGTTACTTTGTAATACAGAGCATGTCACCCTGCCCACGTGTCCACTATGCACGTACATGCAGACAGTGCACCTCCACCATGTTCACAAATGTACACCTGCAAATCTGTGCTACACACATCCCACACATACTGTCCACTCTCTACCACATGCTGCCAATACTACACACATCAGCCAAGTGGCACGTGGGCGGACAATACACTATTGGAACTAACCCTGGCATAAACAATACTACATTGACAATCATAGCTTTAATGCATCATGCCTGCTCAGCTACACCTTCAAGCATATCATTGCACTCTACTGCTGACAACATGCTAACATTGTTATACTGATATAAAGTCACCCTGTGCATCAGCACCATGGTAGCCTGTTCCTGCATCAATGTTACAGATGGCAGGAGGTGGCACAGGTTTCATCATATGCACAGGGTGTGTTGTTGGCTTGCCAGAGGCCTACAGTGAGCCATACAATTGACATGTGTGTGTGTGTGTTTGTGTGTGTGTGTGTGTGTGTGTGTGTGTGTGTGTCTGTGTGTGTGTGTGTGTGTGTGTGTGTGTGTGTGTGTGTGTGTGTGTGTGTGTGTGTGTGTGTGTGTGTGTGTGTGTGTGTGTGTGTGTGTGTGTGAGGGGCAAGAGTACTGCTATGGGCCAATATTGATGCAACGTGTGCGGGTATGTGTTAGCCCTAGGTGTCTGGTTTATGTGTGTGTGTGTGTGTGTGTGTGTGTGTGTGTGTGTGTGTGTGTGTGTGTGTGTCTGCATGCACACAGTTCCACCATGTGGCTGCCATATATGGGTATTTGTGGGACAGCCACAGACTGTACCTGCCAGGCTTTACAGATCACCGTCTCTGGCCACGGATACGGAACCTGTGCCTGACAGGGGTGCTACTGACACTATCAGGTACTAAGCCAGACTGGGTACTATCCCCAGAGGTAGATGGATGTACACTGGACCCAGGTCCCTGCTGGGAGTGTCCAGAGCCACATGCATGTGCTCTTCTAGGACGTTCTATGGACAGCCCACCCCCAACATTGCTGGGGCTGGTACTGGCACTACGGCAGTGGCTGTGACTTGAGGGACATCCACGGTGACTGCCAGCTGCTGATGTTGCTGGCATACGTCCATGTCAACGACTCAGCCATCCCGTGCTGTCCCGACACATGGACATGACATTGCGCAGGACATCTAATGTCTCATCCCAATGTCTATCAGTGACCTCAGTGTAATTACGGATGGCACCTGCTAGGTCACAGATACTGTCAACTATGGCAGTATGTGACCTCTGTGCCCTTAGTCCCTGTCTGGTGTACCATTCCATACGTACCTGTGCCTCCATGACAGCCTGGAACATGCGTGAGTTCTTAAGACCTGTGGCACGTCTGCCAGTGGCATGATGAGGAGCAGAGCTTCGACGAGAACCCCTGGACATCTGCCTATGTGGTACTCTTCCAGACATCTGGGTATGGCTGCTGTGTCGGAATGCATGTGCCATAGATACCACACTGTCCTGGCCAATGCTGACTGTATGCTGTCCCTCAGCTAAGGGCATTGGTGATGGATGTATTGGCAGTATGACTGTGTGCATGGATGGGTGGACACTTGTGTACTGTCGATTGGTGGCCCAACGACAGACCCTGCCAAACATGCCTGTGCCTCAACACACCTATCATCATTATCACTATTTTGTTCAGTGACATCAGTTTCCCTGCTGCATTGAACCAGCCCAAAGTCAGCACCTGTGAGAGGAAGACAGGAAACACACTTTACGACCTGTACATGATGTCAGCACACATGCACACATGCACACAAATGCACTCCTCTCTAAAACAGACAAACACACACACACACACACACACACACACACACACACACACACACACACACACACACACATACACACACACGCACACACACACACACCACCGCCAGCAATCCAGAACATACTCAATAGCGGGTGATGGTGGGGTACAGTATCCCAAGCCAAAGTGTTATATCACATGTGTCAGCATGCAGGACGTGTGTTGCTCAACAGCATGCAGTGCGAGTGTAGACAGCCCTTGCTAATAACAGCATACATGGCTCTGATGCATGTGTGTTGTTGTTCAGTAATTGGCCTCACCCTGGAATGCAATGTGTACATGGACACAACATTGCTGTGCAAGTATTAAAAGCTCTGCAATGTCCTGTGCACCATCACTCACAGGTATACATACCATGGTATACATACTATGGCTGGATGTGTATCTGTGTGTCACATAGATATCCATTTCTGATTAGAGTGTCTGTGTCTTTAGCAGATAATTGTGGACACAGTTTTAGCACATACATGCTATGTATACACACAGGATGAGTGGTGCATGTATACCTGATGGAATACCATTGCTCAACATAACCATTGTACAGTGGTTATGGTGAGTGCAGAACATATTGTGGACATGCCAGTGCCAGCCATGACATGGCATGCTACAACACAACTGCAACAGTAAGCATCACACATACACAGTGTGTGTCATATGACCTATACACTCAATAGCATTACAAGACATATGTGTGTCACTTTGTACAAATGGTGATTGCTATGCATATTGTGTATAGGTGCATATGTTTGCACACACACAACATTGAGGTGAATAGCAATTAATGATATGTGTAGTACTGTGGTCACTGTAACTGGATGGGGTGTAGTACCATGAGCCATCATCATGCAGCATCATGTGGTCACTCAAGGCTACTAATGTGTGCCAGACCGGTACATACTATGCTGTACCGGAACTGCAGTACCATGGCTACATTCACCATTTCACAGCCAGTTGTTACATGGGTTTTTAAGGTGCCCAATAGGGGGCATTGCCATGTGTTGAAGAGTGTTGCACAGCCATATGAGAGGACTCTACCCCTCAGGTATATTATGTGTGCTGTGTGGATGACATTTGGAGTACTGGAGTATGACCTTACAGCAGGTGTCTGAATGTGCCATGTGTAGCATGTTAACATGTACTGCATATTACAAAGTTGTGTATGTTGTGTGCATGTGTATCAACTCTGCCTATCCAATGTATACTACAGTGTTGCCACAACTGTGTGGGATGCTCTGTGTAGTGTATGTTTTTCAGGCAGCTACTCACGTTACTGGGATGTGCATAGTCTCACAGCAAAAATGCACAGCATGCATTACGAGTAGGTGTGTTACGTGTACATGGCCTACACCTCACCTATGACATGCACATTTAATTAGCACACTCACCAGCATGCATCTGCTGCCTTGCTGTAATACCAGAGGGACCTACAAGGATATGAGACAGTTTGTCAGTGGCAACAACTGTGGCATTGCTACTGTGTGTTTGCAATCTTACAGTAGTACAGCGGTTGACAGTCACAGGCCTACAGATTGTATTCCTAATTATTAGTATTGCACAACACTAGGGACCACATCTTCTAACTACACAGTACACATCTCACATAAGCATGCTCTACCAATAGAGGTGACAGTAGTCTGCAGCTATGTCATGTTACCTGCATGCTCCGTGTCAACTTGTTGGGTGGCTCCAGCCTCCATGATGATACATGTTAGTTGTTGTTGGCCAGGAGCCACCTGGCTCAGGAGCAGCTCCTCCACTCTGGTGAAGGGGGAATGGATGGCTACCCCACCACCTGTAGCAAGCTGTTGTCTATGGATAGCAGATGCATGCTGCCGGACATGTCTAATTAAATCACTGCAGTGATGGCGTACCTGTTCATATGTCCAGTTATGAATGCCTATGTCATTTACCTTACGGACAAGTTCTTGCCACAGTGCAGTCCGCTCATGCTGGTCCTAGCTGGATCTTGAGAACAGCAGGGCATAGTGCTGCACCAGGCTTGTTGTAATTTGTTCCTCCTCTGCTGGGCTACAGGTAGGATTACGATGGCAGGACATGACCCTGGAAGACAATGAAACAATATGTGTGAGCAAGTCATGTGGCACACTTTACATTCTAAAGTACAGATATCAATTAACTGCCATATATAGCAACCTACTGGCTGTCAGAGGATACACACTTTCAATACCACATATCAGTGCTCAACCCACAACTGCCTGACAGTGCCTGGCACACTTTATATATCAAACCATGTTTTGCACAGCAACAAAAATAAGCCAGTATGTAAAACTTTACAACAGTACATGGCACACTGTATGCGTCACAATGCACCACCTAGCCACAGGAGGTATATATCAAGCTAATTCATCAAGAAATATGTAATCCATTGCAATGATTGTAAAGTCCAGTTACAGTATTACCAGTATACCACACTAGTTGTTGATGGCAAACCCCTGCCTAACATATGTGCACATTCGTTAATATAGGTGGCATACTGCTGTACTAGACTATACATGTTGCTAGATACGCACTTATATCCTGTAACACACATATGACCAAGGCTATGGTACAAGCATACCCACACACACATCAGACATACATACCAGGCACAAAGGTATGGCAACCCAGATGAGCTTTACCTGTGTACCATACAGTACTGTGTGTCAGTAGTTACAAAACCTTATGCCTGAGGTATGTAATCTGTGAGGACTACAGGGAACACACAAAACAGTGGTTCCAAGAAATGCAGACATACACCATACTCTGCTGTTTAGGCATACAGCGTCGGGTAGTACTACAGTTCATACAGGTGTTGGATTCACCAGCAGTAACACTCAATAAGCATACATGTACTGCTTTAGCCTACAATGGGACACCCCAGTCAACACCAAGGGACTATGTCAGACCGTATGGCATACTGCTTTTTCTGCCTAGCAATAGCATACACATCTTTTGCTGGGATCACAGCTAGGACACATAATACCATGACAGAAACAGTTTCCCACTAAGCTATCACACATATACAGAACTCTGACATGTTCACCAACACATTCACCATCACACTCAGTCAACCTCACATAGCAATTATTGCAACAAGTACATGTGGATGTGTATCAGTTCATAGGTAGGTAATAGGCTATTGGCCCTCGGGCCTATAGAAGTCTAGCCATACACTACCCTGGCCTTTGACACACAGGTAATTTCATTTCACGTGGCCCTGTCAAGCAGAGCCACAGAGGTGATTCCCAGGGTGTATTTCCTATCTCCCATACAATCATCAGGATTATTTATGACAACTTCTAATTAGGAGCTTTGTTTGCTATTGATAGGTGGTTTGTTCCAGAGTATGGGATGTCTTTGACATAGGAATCTATCCCTCCAGCGTGTGCTGTTTATTGAGGTCACAAGGTTTAGGTCCCTAGAGCATGTAGCTCATAGGGATTGTGATCTGTTTACGTGAAGCATGTCCAACAACTCTGGGTTTGACATAGCTTTGTATGTTAGGCAGAGGTCACCTCTAGGTAGGCGGTATGCGACACAGTCTAGCTGTAGTTTTGTGAGACGGTCTGCATAGGGCATCTGTTTGAGGCTGGTATTACTTTTTGTGAGGTATGTCTGTGTCCTTCCCAGTTGCGGTAGATGTCTTGTGAGGTACATACCACATGGGGCATTGTACTCTATAATGGGTTTTATGTGTGATGAGTAGAAGGGAACACTGACTTATATTTCCCTGGATGACACACCTTTTGTGATGATGTGTGCCACATAGACAGATGACATGTCTAATGTGGCACTGTGATTATCAAAGGGGAGACTACTGTCCACCAGTGTCCCATGGTCTCTTATCACACCTGCGGTATTAAGTAGACTACCACCTATGTGGTCGTTAATGGGTACAGGGTTTTTGCAAGAAGGGATGCCAATGCAGTGTCAACATTGAGCTTGAGTCCATGGCTTTGTCACCAGGCATCTGTTGCAGTAAATATGATCCTGTCTCTCTCTCTCCCTATCTATATATATATATATATATGTATACACACACACATACATATAAACATCCATTGGTGTACATATAGATATACATATAGGCACATATACAGTCCACCTTTCATGGTGGGGATATCAATTGTGCGAAGGTTGTGAGGTTTACAGTTATGTCATAATATTGCACAGTGTTGTGCGGAATGCATTGAAGGTGCTCTTAGCCCATGTAGCTTTAGCAAACCTCACTGGCTGCAACACTGCAAACCTGACGAATCATACCCACAGCGTTTAACCACCACATCATATACCAGCACTGTATGCTGTCTTGTTTGCCACACACTACAACCTACATAGAAATATGCACATAACAACCTTCAACAACATATATATGTCCACCCTTCAGAAACAGTTGCAGTATGTCCCTTGCTCTATGCACATATACAGATGGTAATATATCTGACACAGACAGATCTCTCCGTATGTGTGTACCATACACATACAAGGTCCACACTGTTGTAAGTTCGTGTACCTCATGGCTGACCTGTTGGACCTTGCTGCAACATGAACAGGTGTCACATGTGAGCACACAGTAATATTACAGGGTGTCTATATAGCTGCAAATGCTAGACTAGCATACTTGCCTGGTACAGCTGTTGCCAATGCTAAGCTACACATTAATATGACTATCATGCATTTGTTACTCTGTCACATCCATTTTTATATAACCGTATGTGCTATTCCCCCAAACAAACATTGTACACACTACTGTACAGAACACAGATAACATGGATCAGATGTTTGACATTTAATGCTGAACAACATATGTCACAGTCATACCCCACTGCACACAGCTACACACTGATTTCTCAGTGCCAGTAGTTATGCAGGGCATCTGTGCATAGATACATACTGCTGCCACATATGGATGATTCAAACTATGTAGAGTACTCTTCAAAAACATCTACTACATGCCAGTAAATACATAGCTGTTACATACCTTTCATTTGTATGTGTTTGTATTTGTCGATTCCTTGTGTTTTGTAATTAATTTTTTTATATCTTATTTTTTTTCAATATATTTTTTTCGATATATTTTTTTCAATTTATTATTTTTTTCAACATTTTTTTTATCTTTTTTTTCAATATATTACTTTTTCTTTCAATATATTTTTTTTAGATCTTTTTTCTTTTTTTCTGTTGCTGCTGTCTGTCTCTCTCTCTCTCTCTCTCTCTCGCTCTCTCTCTCTCTGTACCTGCAATGAAATGATTCCATGTGTGGACAGCAAGTACAGCCTGCTTTTATAGGTATCTGCACATGTGCATGTGATGGTCTCTGCACCAATTGGTGGCCACCATTTGGCAATTGCATGCAGCCTGCTTTGTGGTACTTGCAGTATTCACTCTCATAGTAACCCAATGCTATAAATTGCTAAGTCAGGTAGGCATAGCCCTTTCAGCTTTCCAAAGTGGGGACCATGCTTGTTTGCTGTGGACACCGTTGTGTAAGTCAGAAGGTTGGTATACTTCTTATAACTGATGCTAGAGGTGTAGCCAGTGATTTGAATGTTGTACTCAGACCTGAATGTTGCCACTTCCAGTACACAGTTGTCAGTGTAGAATTGTATTCACCCCTACAAATGCTAACACAAGATACATGGGAGTATGTAGTTTCTTTTCTACTTATACAGTTAGCTGCCATACATACGTAGTTATTGAGATGTTTTAATTTGGCACATGAACTGTTTGTGAACTGCTATACTGTGGATATTAATGTACTAATTTCTGCACAGTTTGTGCTTTTTATTTTGTTGACATTAGCACAGGATGCTCATGAAAACTGGACAATTCCAGTACTGACTATGCCTACCTACATCCTTGCTGGACCTTGAACACACAGGTATTTTGTACAATTGGGTGGGTATTGTCCTGCTATGATACTGTGTGGGGGTTGTAAAGTGCTGCTATAACATTATTTACTGCTAGAATGTCTGGTTCTGTTATCACAGTCATGTAATGCAATTCCACAACAACTGCTGGTAAAGTTCCACATAACAGGTTTTGTGTTGTGGCATTCCTATCTTTCCTTTACCTTAACTCATTCTGATGCATGATATATATATTTCAGCAACAACCTGCTGTATATCTACTGTGGCTTAGTGGTACTTCATGCAGTCTAGTGTGTCCAAGGTCCGGGGTTCGAGACTGACAGTGGTGTTTTATTTTGCTGCTGAGCAGAACAAGGGCCCTCACATGCCGGGTGACTAAGGCACCTTTAAGCAGTTGTAAGCAGGTTTGTGTGGATTTGCACGATGCTTAGCAATGCTTAGCTAAGTGCACACTTGCGCACACCTGCTAACTACTGCTTAAAAGTGCTTACTCCTGCTAACCCCCGCGCTAATTTCTTTGAAAGAAAAGAAAATGGGGAGAAAGGAAAGTGGTGAAAAGGGGCACAAAGAGGGAAAGACGGTAGGGAAAACAGCTAGGGATGTGCAGGACGGGTGTAGGGAAGGTCCATAGCTGCCCATTTATTTAACAGCAAAAGCTGTGCATATACTAGAAATTTGGAGGGAAATTTGAACCCTTCCATCCCTGAGAGAGGGGTGAGGACAACAAAGTTTGTTGTACTGCCAATTAAATTTCAGTTTATGTGTCCAGTGGACATGTGTGCAAAATGGGCAGCTATGTATGGGGCATAATTTTCTGTGGGAGCAGATTGCCCTTTTTTTTTTCAGGTGAGAGTGGAATGTGGGGTAGGGGAAGTAGATATATTTAGGGAGGTAGGTTGGGGAGGTAAACAGACAAGACAAGCAAGATGCATACAGGGCAGAATATGACACATGGGATGTGTGAACACCATTGACGGGGAAGGATTTTGGAAATCGCAAACCCATGAGCCCACAGATGGCAACAGTGGAACTGAGATCCCCACCCATGGGCAGTCACCACTGCACCTTCATAGCCCAGAGGGTGGCTGTGCTGGGTGCTGCGTATGAGGGGCAGGCTCACCCATGAGTCGCGCCACTCTTGCCTTGAGCTGGCATAGAGAATCATTGAATGAATGCTGGATCTCCCTACGCACCACAGCCAGGACCGTTCGGAGGGTAACAGGTGGCCCTCCGGCCATGCTTGCATGGGGGGGACGAGCCCCATCCCCTGCAGTGCTTCCACCCGAAGGTGGCACAGAGCCAATGGAGGAGGAGGTCTCGGGCTGGGCACCGGACCTGCTGGTGCCATCGCCAGCTGAGGTGAGACAGGTGGGTCCGCTGGGACCGGCCTTCCCATACACTCTATGTTTAGGAGGATTTAGTTACGATATGGGTTGGTAACAGCCAACAGCATTCCAAATTAGTTGTAACAGCATGCAGTAATATTCCCATTAACTCAACACACCAGAGTTCCAACAGTTGAACAGCAAGCATAACACATGCATATATAGAACAACAGTGGACATTCCAACAGCATGCAGGATTGATTGGTGGCAACAGGCCACCAAGACTGTGGTGTTTGAACAGGGCACATGCATTGAAGTAAATGCAGATATCTATAAACCAATAGGACATATGTCCCAACAAATGTTTTGAGATTAGACATACCCATTGAGGTGTGGAATTGCATTGTTTATGCACATACAGTAGGGTGTAAAAAGATACCTCCATTAACAACTTATATGTACTTATAGTTTACACTACATTCCTATTGACTGCAGGTATATATCCCCTACATGTATTATTACACTAGGCAAAGTCCATTAAGTTGTGAAATGGGTTTTGCTAGTTCCTTATATACCTGACCTGTATCTGACATACAAACTGTCCAGGATGCAGATGTTACTGCTACACATGTATATATTTTATTTCTATTTATATATCTACATATCTGGATGTGTTCAGGTGGCATTATCAGTTATATTTCTACAGCCCCCTACATTTCTAGCAGCACACTGACATTTCTGGGGAACACATTAACAAACTACTCGTGCACCAGATTTACCTATACATGCCAGCCATTAACCAACAGTTGAGGACTGTATATATGCTTCACAGCTACTGGCACTCCCTTCATCCACTTTATATGGGCCTGCCCAAGTGTGGGTTGACAGGGCTTAATACAACAGTACTATTTATATAATGCAAGAGTACAACAACATTTCAAACTAAGTGACACGGACACACTCCAGGAATTATACCTTTGTTAATTACAGTACACACTTTTCTAGAGGCTCTCTCATTTATTTGATATTACAGTGCAAGCAGAAGACTTATTCAAGATGTATAATACCTTTATTAATGGGTTACAACACTCTTTTTCAGGCTCTTTCACTTATTTTATATAACAGTACATGCAGAGAAAATATGCAGAACTTATTATACCTTTATTAATGGGTTACAACACTCTTTTTTGGGCTCTCTCACTTATTTTATATAACAGTACATGCAGAGATATTATTCAGTACTTATTATACCTTTATTATTGGGCTACACCACTTTTTTCAGGCTATCTCACTTATTTTATATAACAATACATGTAGAATAAACAATCCAAACTAAAAAAAGCCGTAGAGTGGAATGCAATACTAATTCCAGTTCAACACACGAAAGTGACACCATCCACGTACTTGAACGCTTTTATTAAACAAAGATCACATGTTGAACTGGAATTAGTATTGCATTCCACTCTACGGCTTTTTTTAGTTTGGATTGTTTGGTCATTGTTGAAAAGCCAAACCACTCTTGGTTAATACATGTAGAATAATTACTAACCTGCCTGGTGGAGCAGCCTTAGCAGCCTATCTGCATAGGCTTGCTGATTCGCAGCACAGACACCTGCAGCTGTTAAGTAAATGAAGTGATATTGAGACATACCTCTCCATAATATAGACTACAATAGCAATTCTTACATACTCCATTCCATGGCTACCTACTCAGTAGTGGGGCATTTTCATTCCCACGGGCCTCCTGTATCCATTGGTTCAGTTGGTCCTGCTTGCATCTCTTCACGTCTGCGTAGTGGTGTCTGACCTGCTCACCAGTCCGAGGGATGCCTGTGGCACTGGTGAGATCATGTGCTAGATGGTTCCAGGCTTTCGCTTTGTACTCAGTGCCTTGAAACTGGCCCTGCAGGAGTCTTGCATCATGATGATGGACGAGGAGCCAAACCATTACTTTTGACTCCTCAATGCCCCAGCATTGCGCTTGAAAACGAGAGCCCTCTCCAACACCGGCCATTCTGACTGCAGATGGGAGCTACAACCAGTTATGGCAATTATCCCCACCTATGGTGCTTAAATATGCCTCATTTCCCACACTTATTTGTGATTGGCCAGTTTTGAAAAATCTCAGCTGAGTGCACACCTGCTTAGCACTGAGTAAACTTTGATTAATATGTATATGTATGTTGACAGTGCATGAACAGCAAAAGCTATCATGGCTTAGTGGTTCAGTACTGTGATTATGGTGCACAGTATCCCGGGTTCAAGGCCTGTCATTGCTTTTTATTTTACTACTGGCCTGACTGGCTAGGAGGTGTGGCTGTGTTTAGCCGACTTTGCTCAACTTTGCCCAATGTTGCTCTACGTTGCCCGACATTGCGCTAGTTAGCGCAGCTTCGCACAAACATGTTTTGTTTGTGCTAGTTGGTGCAATGCGCTGTTCCTCACAAAGCCATTGAGCTAGTTAAAGTAGTGCTAAGCTATGGACAATTATTCTTAAATGTGCTTAATACTGGTAAATGTTGCTTAGCAGTGCTTCACATTCCTTAAGATGCGTTACTTATGCATTCATCAGTATGCATGACCATTTCACCTTCTTATATATATATATATATATATATATATATATATATATATATATATATATATAAAATATCGTTCACTACTACATAGGCCATTTCAATGCAATTTACTAAAATTTAAAAGGTAAATGTCAGGAATTATTTTTATGCACCAATTTCCTACAGAAAATGGAAAGGGGAGTGGTGGGACTCGAACTGTGAATGCTTCCTCTTTGTGGGAAGGCTCTACCACTACGCTATTGCTATTTGGCTTAATTTGCATATAAGTAGTTTATTATCCTCTTCGATGTCTAAACTGCTAACTTTAGCTAAGCAATGGGCAAACCCATGCACACACGCGCAAATATGGGCAGCTATATCGGGAATAATAAAAAAAAAGTTTTACATTTTTATTATATTTGTACAGGGGTTTAGAATGTGGGGGAGTGTAGTGTTGGGGATATACACATTTGAGCGGACTCGCTCATGTCTGGTGACATTTGCAGATTTGGACTGCTCGGCAGTCTGACATGCCCCCTGCACTCATGCATGCTCCATGTTAGCCTTGGAGTTGAGTCAGCACACCCTCATGAATATGCATGGTGCGCTGACATCATACTCTTAGGCTGCAGTTTCCATGTAAGACTTATTTAGTCTTACATGGAGGATTACTGAATCCCGGCCTATGTCATTTAGGGGGTAGGATGTTTAGTATATTCAAAGTGAGTGAGGAGATTAATTCCTCCTTGTCAATGTTTGACAGGTTTCTTGGTTATAGCTTGTGGTCTTCCTAATATTAGGGCACTGTCTTAGTATAAAGGTAGGCAGATTGGTCAATACTACTATTGGGAATTATTCCTGCTAAATGTATAACAGTGGGTTTATTGGTTATTGTCCAGTCCAATATAGACTGATTGTTTTTCTATCTAGCTGCAGATTGGACAACTTTGGACATCTTTCCTAAGGTCAAATAGATTCAGGGAGTTTAAGGGGGTTGTTGAGTTTACAAGATTGAGGTCACCTATTATTATGGCTTCTTCTTGTACATTTTGTAATATCCAATAGTAGATATCTCCTGCTGGTGGAATGTTATTTCCATGTGGAATGTAGTTGCTGATAATGGTTACAGATTTTTTGAGGTTCAATACAAGCTCGGTGTGGTTTCAGCATTGTTAAACGTGGAAGCATTTTTGGAGTTGAATTTTATTTCAATATTGTTTTTGGAAATTATTGCTAAACATTATCCTCATTTTATTGTTCTGTTCTGTGACTATTGTAACCTGGGGGCAAGATCTCATTGTATTTTATTTCTGGTTTATGCATGTTAGATCCTAGGAGTATTGGGATTATTGAACCTTAGTTACTATATAATGTGATTCATAACAGGAAGGAGTAAGTCTTATACTCTAATGAATGGGTATGGAAAGTTAGTGGTGGCTTCAAAGGTAGGGGTGATTAGGATGCATGCCACCACTACATTTAAACTTACTTTCTATGTGTTTTCTGGTGCAGAGAGAGTAGAATATTAGTTTGTATTTTAGGACTGATTTAAATGCTGTGCTACAAGTTTTTATATATCTGAAAGTCAATAGCTTTATGTAGGTAGCTGGATCTAGTATTGGGGATATGATAAGAAATGGTAGTGTGGGTAAAAAAATAGAGAATTTGGGTAAGTGGTTGTCCTTGGGTTGGTTAGAAGGTAATTCTGGTAGAATGTATTGTGTGCTAATATAGTTAGTGATAGGAGCAGTGCTAGTTGGATGAATATCAATTTGAGAGTGTATATTTGAAAGGAAGCCTGTTTAACAGTGTATAGGAAGGAACTGCTATAGTGTGAGAATGATTTAGTAAGACGAGTAAAGTAAAAAGACTTACATATGTAGCTTACATTATAGTAGGTGTGAAATAATATAAAAGTCGTTTCTTAAAGGCTAGTATATTGCTGAGTATGTTGTAGTAGAGATGTGAGGCTGAGTTTCATTAGTTGTAATCAAATCTGGTTTTAAAGATTAGATAAGGGGGGAGTGAAAGTGAATGGAAATGTATGTGGTTGAAGAGTGAGCATGTGTGCATTATTGTTTGGAATGGGTAGTAACCTGATGAAGCGCACGATTACTGTGCGTGAAAGCGCTTGTTTTTTATCTAATTAAACAGAATTGTTTGATTTTAACATCGTGGTGGTTCCTGTGTTTTCAGCTTCTATTGGAATGGGTAGTGGGAAGATTTAGTAGGATATTGGTTGAGGTGAGCTGGGGGTGGGTTGGAATTCTGTGTAGGGTCAACAATTTGTCTGCATATAAATTTTATTAGGTCAAAACAGTACTTAAGCTAAAATTCAGTGTGAAGTTACAACTATATTCTTTTCCTACTGATATTTGACATTTTGTGTGAGTCTTCAAGGCACAGTTTAGTGAGCAATCCTTTATATTATACTTTGCAATATTTTTATGTGTAATGACAAAATATTGTCTTGGCTGCTGGTTATTTGGCTAAAACTATAGGAGCAACCTTCTCTAAATACTATTGTTTTCCTAAAAAAATACCACTTTTGGAAGGTTTGTAGCAAGATCCTTGTTAAAACAGAGTAGAATGCTTCTAAAATATGGTACTATATAATTTTAATTGTTTTATTGGGTATATGAGTGTTACTAGAATTTCTTCTTTATACTGAGATGTCAGAGACAAGTTAGCTGTGCTATTTAAAAGGCTTTAGATCTCAGCATAGTTACTATGTCTCATTCCAGTGTGCTCACCAGTTAAAACAGCCTGATTCCAATGAATAATCTTGAATATATATATATATATATATATATATATATAACAGATTTGCTTAGCTGTCCTTATTTTTAGTTATTGTTACAGATTATATTTGAAATATACATACAGTGTAAACAACCTTTATGAGGCCCTTGTCTAATCTTGGGTACAGCAGTTTCATAGCCCTGGTTCTGCATCTTCCTGCCAGTTAATGGAAGGTGGAAAGCATGTTCAATGGATGATTGGGGTGGTTGATAGTTTAGGATGACTGTTTGTACAATACCTAGATGGAGAACAAGGAAGAGACAAGATATGTTTAGAGGAATTGAGGAAGACAATGTTGCAGCATAGAACTTTAAGGTTAGAAGTATTGAATAAAATAATAAAATCCAAAATATATGGAAAGTGTTGCCATTATGATAAGAAGTTATTAATCCCACATATTATAAATTATAGTTTTTTAAGTGTCTATTTCCAGCTTTTGTGTTACATGTATCCATTAATGTTTCACAAGTTTATCTTTTATTTAATGATTGTCTCCATTTGAAACTATGTCACAATTTATAAGACTTTTTGCTTTAATGAAAAAATCTCAAAAAAAAAAAAAAAAAAAAAACACAGCCCCAGAACTAATTAACTTAAAACAAACGATGTACATCTTCAGATAATGAAAAATAAAAATTGCAAGACTTTTGATAGATTTGGGAAGAAAGTCTGCTCCTTTCCTAATTTTACTTTCAAGGTACTAAACAGACAGACCTACATGTTAAAGGTTCTTACTGGCATCTTCTGAAAACTTGAAGCAGCTGACTGCTTTATTGCCTTCTTTAGACACTAAAGCATCTATTAATTCTTCTATGGCTTGTGTCCATAACAACCAAGCAGCCATTAAAATGGCCCTGTGATGCAGCTGCTACAGGGTCTGTGATGAGAAATTTTGCATAGTTACACATTCAAAAATCTTCCTGAAGTTGTTGTTCCTGAGATTCTCAATTTTCCATTAGATAAAGAGTTATTGTTTGGCCAGTCTGCAGCTGAGGTCCTGAAAAGACTTAATGAAAAAGAGAAACATGTACAAGGGGTAACCCAGATTTCTCAACCCTCCCTCCCTCTCTGATTTTGTAAAGAGCATTTGTAAAGAGTATTTCTTTCATTTCAGGATCCTCAATCAAAAAGCACAATAAGCAAATTCAACAAACCTCTGTGAAATGGTCATTGAAGAAGCAGTAGCAGTGAGACTCCAGAAAGAAATATGAAGCCTCACAAAACCAAGAACAGTCCAAAATGTCAGATCAAATATTCATCTCTATTGGTTATTTTCTCTTCTCACCCTTGCAGTCTTTTAAATGTGTCCTAAACATGAATTTCCTCTGTAGAATCAGACTATTTCAGACAGATGGGTAGTGAAAATAATTAAACAAAACTGCAAACATGAATCAGAATCTCCTCCTTTTCAGGGGGTTCCCACTCCTTCTGCAAACAGGGTTCCCTATTTCCTTCAGTTTTACAGACAATGCTGTTTCAACTGGGGGGGGGTCTTACAACTACTGCCCTCAAACCTTATAGGAACAGATTTTAATTCAAGATTTTTTGTGCCGAGGAAAGAAGGAACTTTGGGTCCTGAATCAGACCTATCCCTCTTCAACTTTGTTGCATAGGTCCCAAAGTTCAGACTGATATTCCTTTATTCCCTGTTACCTGTTATTCCTCATCTATTACTTGGTAACTCAGGACTTAAAGAATGCTAATCACATTCAAGTACACATATTGTATATTTCAAATGTTTCCTGATATTCTGAGCAGCACTAATAGTATTTACAAAATGCCTAGCTTCTTAAATAACTCATGCAGAATGCCAGTCATTCAAAATTTTTCATATTTGGACAGTTGTCTTATCTTTGCAGAGTCATAACCTGAATGGCATGAATCCCTTTCCTGGGTGAAAGAGTTCTGCATCAGTCTGGAATTTCAGTTGAAAATGTAAACATTTTCTCACACAAAAATCCCATTTTATATATATATATATATATATATATATATATATATATATATATATATATATATATATATATATGTTTGCAATCCATACAGATGCTCGACTGCTTCTTTCACCAAATCTCAATTTGGTGAGGATACTTGCGCGAAAGTGTTATTGCACTTTAGCATAAGTATGTTTGTTGTTCCTGTCATACTACGGTGTAGTGTGACCACAGAGTGTGAATATTAAAGTAGGGGGTGTGGGGGGCTTGCCCCCACATCAGGGGGGGTGCAGGGGGGCTTGGCCCCTGCATTCAAGGAGATTTTGTGTTTTTTTTAACATAATTTAACAAAAGCGCTTTTTCAATGAAAGCACTTTCGTTAAAGTGTGTTCGGTGGTAATGGATTCAGGCTTTTGAACTTTCATTCAAAAGTCCTATATATATATATATATATATATATATATATATATATATATATATATATATATATATTTTTTTTTTTTTTTTTTTTTTTTGAGAAGTCTACTGGGTACATCTCTCCAGAGAGATTTTTCCCTAAAGGAAAAAGTAAAACTCTGCTTCGAGCAGTTCCTGGGTTCTTCAAATTAATGAATTAATGTATGATCTCTGACAAAGAATATGTCAGGGTCCTGGGTTTCAAGGCGTCTGTTATACACATGATACTTCTAGCCAGATTGCACATGAGAAAAATGTAGTGGTGGTTACTCAAACCAGTCTAACCTCATTACCAACATCCTCTGAATTTTCAGAATCCAGTCATGGGATTTATAAAAAGGAAGTTGAAGTGGATGAACCAGTTTAGTCTAAACCCTGGTCTTCCCTTTTTCTTCCAGCTCCAATCCCGCTTCAGACTTGGGCAACTGTATTTATGGGGTGTAGGAGATGGTGCAGAGCCTGTGGGACAGTCAAGACAGACAAAGGCCCACAAATATCAGAGATGTTGGCAGTCATAAAAGCTTGCAAGTTTCTGCATCATCATAATTTTTCCCCAAGACCTCTTCAGATCATTACAGATAACACCACAGTCTTGTGATATATAAACAGGGGTGGGGATTCTGGATCATAATCTCCCACCCCATGTAGACTTGCCATGGTAGCCTGGGAATTTGTATGTCAGCAAAATTTGTATTCACAGTCAACTTATATTCTTTCAGAGTAACACACTATATAGGACAAGCTGAGTAGGACAAACATAGACACTCATAAATGGATTTTGAAAAAGGGGATCTTCCAGGAATTGGTCCAACTGTGGGAAGTATGTCAAGCAGATCTATATGCATTCATATAGAACATATAAAGATATTGTACTTCGGCACTCCCTGCAAACATGCCTGGAAGACAAGTTTTTTTTTTTTAATTCCCTTGTGGAGGAGTATTTCTGTCTGCTTTTCTACCCTTACCAGTAATATCCAAGGGTCTGAAAATAGAGACAGAATCTACAAAGATAATTGTGGTGACTCTCTTTTTACATTTGAGGGCAATTACCACAAGCTCCCACAAAGTCTAGACTTAGATAAGAAAGGGGTGGTTTGATATATCTTGCCCTGAAATCTGTTCAACTGACGTTTTCTATATGATAGAATGTTAATACTTCTTAGGCACCTTTTTTTTTCTGAGGACATGCAGTAGGTACTAATGAAGGCAAAGAAATCTGCTATTTGGAAATCACATATGGGAAAGTGGAAAAGTTTTTTCTAGTTGATGTTTTAGTAAAAACTAATACCATTTTATGGTACCCATGCTGGTTCAATGCTTGTGTGAGTTACTACTGTGTGGCCTATATTACTCTTCCATCAAGGTAAATCTGTCAGCCATCTCTGCCTGTATGACCATGGATCCACCACTTTGTTCTCTTTCTAAGTCAGTCAATTTTTAAAAGAGGTTTTTCTTATCTGTCTATCTAACAAGCGTTTCTTTCTTGAAGTAAGAAATTTATGTTGGAAAAGCTGATAATTTCTCAATTTGAATGAGCTCATCAGGCTTATTTGACATACTTAACATGGCAGACAGGATTACTGATTACTACTACTTCTGTACAAAGGGTGTTGGAGTTATAAGTTCTTACAGTGTGTCAGACATACCTTGTTCTTCACAAAGATAATTTCATTGAAAACTAATCTTTCATTATTACCTACAGGGATTTCAGGGATTACATTGAGTTGGTCTGTTAACCTCCCTGTTTTGTTTTGCTTTCCAGAACCTTAGAATAAGGGAGAAAATAAATGACACACTCTGGATGTCCATAGACAACTCAGGTTCTGTGTTGGCAGAACTAAATCCTTCAGGAGACATGACCAACTGCTTGTCTCCTATGAAGGAAAGAAAAAAGGACAACCAGTATCAAAGCAGACTATTTCCAGATGGTTGTATCTTGCCAACACTAATTAAAAAACAGGAACCATATATGCATATATATATATATATATATATATATATATATATATATATATGTGTGTGTGTGTGTGTGTGTGTGTGTGTGTACATATATATATATATATATATATATATATATATATATATATATATATAAATATATATAAAGAGAGAGAGGTAGATTATATCATCATCATCATCATCATAAACAATCCCCTTTTTCTATATGGGGTCGAGTGGGAGGTCTTATTTACTGCTGATTCAATGCCAGTCTCCAACCTTCTTCTACAGTCATGCTTGACTGTCACAAGACTTTTTTCATACACTCTAGCCATCTGTTTGCTGGATGCCCTCATTTCCACATCTTTTCCTGTCTACCCCAAATCTTCTTCACTAGATTGTCTTCCGTTTTCCTGAACATGTGCCTGAACCACCATAATCTGTTCTCTTTGACCTTTTCTGCTATTGGAGCTGCTTGGGCTTTTGCTCTATTGCCCTTAAGTTGAAACAGTTGCCTTAAAGTTTAATGTCTTTGCTTCTCATGATGAAGGTACAGTACTCAATCCAGGCCTTTGACAAATTCTTGTATGGAGCTTGCATGTGTTTTTCTGGAGTTCCTGCCACCTCCTGAAAACTTTCTGTGTGTTTCCACCATGAATTTACACAAGAATAGAGTTGCAGTCAGCAATACAGACTCTATACTGCCCCTTTTAGGGGAACAGCTGTATAGACTAACCACTGTGGGCATTAACTGGGGCACAAATTCTACTCTAGATAGGAGAACAAACTGAAATTCAAAGACAGCCTTGTCGAGAGTCCAAGTATTTAGAGAAATCACTTCAACTAAGTAATTACAAATTAAAAATAAACAAGCAAAAAAAAATCAAATGGGACAGCCCAGTTCTACTTAACTGGCCTTTCACCTTCTCAAAATGAAGACATCTGATGGGATGTTAGATTCATCCTCATTTACAAAGGATGTTTACAAGTAGTGATTGGTAAGCCTATGTGTCTAACCTTTGGAAATCTTATGTGTTGCTAGACTGCTGTTTACCAATCCTGAATTTCTTAAAATCAGTCTTTTTATGAATACACTCAAAATTAGTCAAATTTACATGCATAGCTGCCTGACTGAATCTTATTTTGTATTATGTCTTTATAATGCAAAAAAAATTTTTACTTATTAAGTATTGCTTTATTTTCCCTTACATAACATTATTACTATTAACGCTCTTAAGTGCAGTATTTTGACTCACTTTAGTACAGTCAGTACTTCTTCACAATCCCACTGCTGTGTGATTCATGGGTTACCAAGTAAAATTGTACCAGTGGAGGAAATGAAGCTCAGTTCTTTACTCAAACACAGTTTTATTGTAAGCCACCACGAAACAACCAAAAGGCAAAAACTCCAGAAAACTTGTCACAAGCACTAACGCTATGTCTACACACTTGCGTTTTCGTTTGTAACACTTCTTCAGATGCAGGTGAATAATAAAATTGATAAAAACAACTCATATATATACCACTCTTAATTAACATAATTGATTAATTAGACTTTAACTCAAAGCCCTTAATCATTGTTCTTACACTGCCATTTGTTACAAAAACCTCTCATCAGCATTTTAAAATAGCACAACAACTTTAATAACAAACATAAACTCAACATTAATAATGTACTTGTGTTGTATTGCACCTGTTTAATTAATCTTAAAAATCTAATTGTTTTAAAAATCTTAATAATGAAAAACTACAACTGACATTAAATAGTATTTAAAAACATTATGTTATGTTATATCACCCTCTAGTGTTCAAAAAAGATATTTATTTTCTTATTATTTGAAATGCACTTTATATATCCCCAGTTCTGAGCCACAAAACTATTATAACGATATGACTTACTAAATTATTGTCATAAAACAATAAACATCTTGAAGTAGTTTAGTTAAATATCTTAAAAACAACCATTATGGGGCTAATTTTGACACTTATAATTTTGCCGCCCTCATTTTCAACACTGGGACCAGGGACACTATATTATTCAAACCCGGTGGGTTGTATGACTCCAACTGAAGTTGCCATAACAACTCCTTATATTCTATAGTGTCCTCCCAAGGTCCCCCCCTCACATCCTTTTTAACTACTTCTAATACAAAAAAATGGAAAACTGCCTCTACACATTTAATTCTATGTCTGTACAGGGCATTATTCATACAACATGTTTTTATATCATAGTTATGTTCGTAAATTCGGTTTTTTAACCTCCTTTCAGATTTCCCGACATAAAATGCATCGCATTTCCTGCACATACTTAAATATACTATGCCACTTGTTTGACAGTTTGCAAAGTGGGTACTCCTAATCAACATGTCCCTACTACTAACGTATATTGTGTCATTAACACAAATGTAAGGGCATTGTGGGCAACCTCCACATTTGAAAGTACCTAATCTAACTTTTCTCTTTCCTTGTCCCTTCCCTTGTACCTCAAAATAATTTTTTAGATTTTTTCCTTTTCTGTAGGTACATTTTAAAGGGTGTTTGAATAAGCAGTCCAAGTCTGATATTTCACCAAACTTCTGCCATTCCTTTTCTATTAAACTTCTAATGAGTTTGGCATCTCCACTATAATCCATTACAAAATTATTCTGGCCATCAAATTTATCATTTTTACTAACTCCAGTCCGTTGTTCCTCCTTCCCTATAATGGGCAAATATTTATCTTGCCTACCCCTCCACACTTCCTCTTCAATTTCCTTAATGAGACCGTCAGGGTAGCCTCTGTCTTTAAACATTTTATATAATTTTTCACATTCCTCCTTAAAATCCTCATTTCTAGAGGTCATTCTGCTACCCCTGACATATTGTCCCTTCACTATACCTTTCTTGTGGTGGTGGGGGTGGGCACTATCATATGCCAGGTAAGAGTTAGAATAACTGTCCTTTCTAAAAACCTTGGAAAAAAACTTACCCTCATCCTTCCCCACAAGGATGTCCAGATATTTTAAACATTCTTTATTTTGAGTGTGGGTGAACGATAGGAAGCTTACAGAACTGGATAAATATTCCAAAAAGGCTGTAAATTCAACTTGTGAGCCCACCCAAAGAAGACAGATATCATCCAGGTACCGCTTGTATAACTTCCAACAATTCTTGAATTGTGAATTAAGGACAAATTTGTGCTCCCATGTAGACAAAATAATGTTGGCATATATGGGTGCACATCATGCACCCATAGCCACTCCCTGGATCTGCTTAAAAAACTCTCCTTCGTAGTGAACATAATTATTTTTCAGGACTAAGTCCATTAAAGTCAAAATCAGGCAAAATTCATTCTGTGAAAATTTACCATATTCTACCAAGGCTTCCTCAAACAACACCATTCCTTCCTTATAGGGAATGGACGAAAATAGATCCACTATGTCCAAAGTTATGAATGTTATGTTGTCATCAAACAACTCATCCTTTAGATTCCTCAGTAAGTCCCAAGAATCTTTCACTATAGCTGCACCCTCCTTCATTAATACTTTAAGTTTGTTGTCTAGCCATTTTGCCATGGGTGCTGTCACTGACCCTTCTGATGATACTATAGGTCTCATTGGTGGATTTAACACATTTTTGTGTACCTTCGGTACCCCAAATATGTTAGGGACTTTAGGGTTTTCCACATATAAGAATCTATACGTATTCAAATCAATTGAGCCTTCTAATAACAAATCATTCAACACTATAGAGACTTTTTTATTTCCAATATTGATTTCATTTATAGAAGATCTAATATATCTTTCTTCATTTTCTAACACCTCCAACATTTTTGATTCATAGTATACTTGGTCCATAATGACAGTACCCCCTCCTTTATCCGGTTTCAGTATTCTTATTGTGGGGTCTCGAGATAACTGTTGCAACAAATCATTTTCATCCTTGGAGATATTCGGTGCAACCCAATTTTTGGATAGGACCTTCCTAATATTCTTCTCTACCATATTTTCAAAATTTTTTAGTTGTTGATTTATAGGGGGGTTATATATACTTCTCTTCCTGAGGGTATTATTGACAGTCTTGGCATTATTAATGAAATTATTACCATCATGGCCCTGGTACATAAGTTCGAAATTCTTCTTCCTAGTGAATAATTTTATATCTATCAGTACTTTCCTTATGTCGGCTTTCTTATTGGGCACAAATTTTAAACCTTTCATAAACAATTTAAAGAAAACCTCATTAATATCCAAGGTACTGTAATTGTATATACAGTAATCATTAAGTTTCCATACTACACCATCCTTAGTCAATTGATTATCCTTACTTCCACATTCATCTACTCTCCCACTACTAACTACCATTCTTTGTGGGTCCTGTTCCTGTTCCTGTACTGATAATGTTGTTTCGGACCCCCCCCCTCCTGATAGTGTTTTTGAAAATTCTTTTGATAATTATTCCTTAATCTCTCAGATCTTCTAAATTCTGGACCTTCCTGTCCATCCCCCATTTCTCCTTTATCCAACCTTTCATCAAAATTTAGTTCTTCATTAATATTGGCCTGATTGTCATCTGTGATATAATTATAAGTGGGGTTAGAAACAGCACGAGGTTTGGGATAATTGGTTTTTTCTTTATATTCCTCTATGTCCCTCCCTAGCTTCTTACATTTTCTCTCAAAAACATTATCCAGACTTTTCTCAACATTTTTCAAACTTGTTAGATATTTAATCTGGTTTTCATCCATAGAGAAAAGTAAGTCCTTAGTAATAACCATATTGAGCTCCTCTACTTTCTTATTCAGCCCTTCCATTTCCCTTATATTTTCTTTAATTATAGCTTTCAAGATCTCCAAACCACAGTTATTAAAGATGTTAAGTAGCTCCTCATAAAATTCCGTTCCTACCCTAACTTTGTTAGGGTATTTACATACCCTCAAACCTTTGGGCACTATATTTAGATTTATACATTCATTCAAATGGGCATTCTCCATCTCTAAACTTTTAAATTTAAAAAGCATTTAATCAAAGTTTCATCAAACATGATTCATGGGTTAACTCAGGATTTGAGGAAGCTTGTGATGAGCAAGCCAAACTGTAACTAGGTTAACAAAATGCACCAAAAGGCTCTGTTAAATGATAAAGGAGTTATTATGTTGTTCTGGCCAATCATATGGAACTGGGTTGTCCCACACTATATTACACCCCTGTATACAATTATTTACAGTAGCAACATGATTGTAGAAAGTTTAGATGTAAGAACTGATTTGAAGAAATCTAAAAGGATGAAATCACTGATCCACAATAAAACCCATAAAAGGAATGATCAGTCTCTTTTTTTTAAAGGAGGATTTATTTTGTATTTAGAAGTAAAATTAATGAAAGGGATTGCTCTAAGTATTTTAACTCTCGTCAATAATGAGTTGGTATTTCGCTTTTTCCTGATGTATGCTGCCTGTATATGGCCAAGTTGTGTTGGAGATGCTGGAATCCCTACCTGTGGGTTACCTTCAATGTTCTAAACAGGAGAACATGGATCACAGGCTGCACTGTGTGTCAGCCAAGCCACTCAATGGTGAAAAAATTGCCTCTAGGTGATTGGGTCATATTGACAAATGTCACCAATTTTATATATATATATATATATATATATATATATATATATATATATATATATATACACACACACACACACACATATACCCCAGGAATCAATAAACTCCATGTAGGAATAGTGTTATTCTTACATGGAGTGAATGGTGTTCATGTCTGCAGAGCCTTCTCAGCAGCGCGCCATTCATATTAATGAAGGTGTGCTACTGAGAACAGATCTGTGGGCAAGAACACTGAATGAGTGCAGGGGACATGTTGCAGTAGTGTCCACAGATCCAACATGCCCTCTGCACTCTCTAAGTGCAGTATTGGACTTTTTAAATGCTTTCTTTATCCACAGCAACTGAAAGCAACTAACAAAACAGTAAAGCAGTGTGCATGGACACTGAAAGAGTTAGTAGGACTTGAAATAAATGCAGGGGGTGTGTGACAGGTACTGTCACACACACCCTGCATTGTGAAAATGCTGTATGGTACTTCACAATGCTTTCATTGTCCGTGGACACTGAAAGTATATTTGTCAATGGGAAGCAATGCAGAGGGTGTATGACAGGTACTGTCACACATCCCCTGCATTGTGAAAGTACTGTACGGCACTTTGCAATGCTTTCAATGTCTATGGACACTAAAAGCTGGAGTGTGAATGGGAAGCAAAGCAGATTGTGTGTGTGACAGGAACTGTAACACACACCCTGCATTGTCAAAGTGCTGTACAGTACTTTACAGTACAAGTATGTCCCAGACACACAGCCATACCTGTATTCCACTTAGTGCCCAAACTCCAGATAAAGGGTGACCAAATCGGGGGACAAATGTCCAAAAATAGGGACATATTTGAAGTACAGCTCTCATAAACTTAGAAAGTTGATAGAGGAACATGGTTTGCATTAATATACATTTACTGAAGGATTAGAAGTCTAAAACTCAAAAGTATGCCATTATCTAGAGACTTCAATCCTGAGATAAACCCACTGATATTCAGAAAACCACAAATGTTATGAGGTACAAAATAAAAATAGGTGCAAAACATCTGGACAGTCTGCGATAATCTGGACAGTTGAGAGGTATGCACACACCTCAGCCTCTTCCACTAAGAAATCTGGATAAAGCCATGAAATAAATATGGGACAAAGGCCCCATAATAGGGCAAATCTAAAACATATTGCACATACAGACTTAGAAAGTCGGCAGAATGACAGGTAGTGCATTACCAAATATGAATCAGCATTAGTATTAATATATGCAAATAAAGTGGTTGTATTTTTTTTTTTTGTTATAAGTGATGTTTAAGTGTTTTCTCAGCATTTCTGAAACATCTCATAGGAGATAAACATAAATGTATAGCAAAAATCCTTAACAGTGCGATAGCGTAGTGGTTAGAGTTCTGGCGTTGTATACAGCAGTTCGAGTACCATGACAGATCCTTCACTTTTACATGGGAAAGCATTGTAATTTTTTTTTTTTAAATGATGTAGTAATTGGTATTTGTTAACCAGGGTAGTGTAGCTAGTGCATAATTGAAGTGTCAGTGGATATATGCTGTGAAACCCCCATGTAAATACAAGTGTCCTATACAGTACAGTCACATCCCAAGGTAATGTCATGTAAGCACATAAGGGGATGTCATGTAAAGTAAAATATATGCACTTAATATGCCAACAATGAATAATTGTCCAATTAAAATCCGTTTTTCACCTGAAAACTGAGCAATGCCTAGCAGTGCTCAGTTCTGCTTAGCCAGTTTCAGCATTGCTTAGAAGTTTATTATAAGCAGTATTCAGCTCAGCTGAGTGGATTTGCACACCACTAAGCCCTGCTCAGCATCTACCCCTTTAAGCACTGCTCAACTCAGCTTAGCAGGTTTGTACACAGCTAGGCTATGCTCAGCATTTTCAAAGTGGTCCAATGACGGCAAAGGGCAGGAATATAGCCATATTTAAATGACACAGGTGGAAATGTAGCCAGAACCTGTTGTAGTTTGATCTCTGCAGGAACTATGTCTGGCATTGGAGAGGAGTGTGCTTTTAGGTGGAGAGCTGGGGTATCTTAAAGTCCAGGGTCATGGCTGGGCTCCTGGTTAAAGATCATGACCACAAACTTCTGCAGGGCCAGTACCAGGGCTCACACTACAAAGCGAAGGCCTGAGACTGTCTGGCATGTGATCTCACCAGTGCTACTAAAACTGGTGAGCAGCTACGACATTATTATGCCAACCTAAAGCATAGGAAGGGGGCACTCATGGCCCAGTGGATCCAAGAAGCTCAGGACAAGAATGCCCCAGTAGTTTGTAAGTATCGCATCCATAGCTGCAGCAAATTCTACCCTGAGTATGTGATAGACAGGTGTGGATAATGTTTGTTTTTTTACCCTACAGCTGCAGCTGAGAGAGCTAGCAATGTGGATGTCCATGCGGACAGATTGTTGAAGATGCACTGACAGGCACATGAGTACAGATCTATCTTGCAGAATATGTGCAAAAAATAAAAAGGAGTGCATTGTTTACTGCCAGAAGGTGTAGTGTGTTCTTTGTCTACTGAATAAATGAAGTTTGTCAGACTAATACTGATCTACAGGATATGCAGTTATATAGCACAAAGCACTATATTACTCAAATAAATGTTTATACCACAAACTGTTGTGTTTACTCTGGTATGTTGTTGTAGAAATAGAATGTGTACAGGTTCTTCATAGAAAACATGGCTTTGACAGCATGCATTAACTGAGATTGTTCTGAGAACCAGCTGTTATGCAAAACTGTAGATTGTAGAACTGTAAAACAAGATATAAATTAAATATGACATATGTCCTGCACTAAGATCTGAACAATGAATATGTAATGTATTATAGTGTGTTTCCTGCAGCATTGCCTTGTGTTAACCTTTGCTTTCCAGATTGTAGTATCTCAAAAGAGTAATACACAGTACACTATCTGCCATGCATGAATCTCAGGATTACAAGGTCAGACTGTCTAACCAAGAGAGTATTAGGCAGAAACCAGTCAAGCAAGAAACAGCAGTTCCCAAGAGCTCAGTGTGATGACAAATGCCTTTGTTGTTCATTTTTGCACACCCAGACATGGTTTGAATCCAGGGAGTGGTACTAAGATGTATGCATATTTACACTCAAAAAATCTTAAATATTTGTAGAAATGGTCGGGTAGTATTAACAGATATTTTCTCCATAGGTCTTACAGTAAAGAAATGTTTGTAGTAGCTGTAGGAAGGATATACTACTACACCGTGTATAACTGTTTCACTGTCTAACCCCATGCCTGCAAAGGACAGCAGGATAGGTACATACACCATGCACTCTTCCTGATACATGTCTCTCAAGTCTCACGGTATCACGGCTAGTGGTCACTGCTGCCAATAAACTTGGACACATATAGGAATCCAGGTGAAATATCCAGTAGCACACTCACATAACATCAGTGCAGGGTACCCCCTTCTTTGTCATGTATACAACCCTGACATGTATGAGTCCCCTCTAGTCATATTCCTAGAGTTGTCAGTTTGCCCCATACCATTCCAGGTTGACAGTTTAACAAGTATGTATGTGCTACAGTAGCTATGGGCCATAGGTAGATGTAAGTGAGCGTAGACCTGTAGAGTATTGAGCAGTACTGTTGTGAAAAATAGGAGCCTATACAGTTATTAGTGGACTTTTTTCTCTCCACTCACTCCTTATCTGCATCACTAATTATTATTCATATACTACTGGTATGTTTTTCTCAAAACCTAATGTTGGGACTTGTGTTCTATTATTGTTCATATATTTAATTGGTTGCATATTAACATACCTTGTTTAAATACCATTGTTGGTGACCTGTTGCCATCAATGTAACTGTCATGCTGTTACAATGCTTACTGTTGTTCCATTTATGCATGTGTTCTGTTTGCTATACAACTGTTTCAAATCTAGGTTAATTTGAACACCCACACATGCTATTTTAACTAATTTTGACATGTTGTGTTCATGACTAACCAATAAATCTTGGAAAACCTCAACACCATAGCAGATCTGCCTGTACCACCTCATCTGGCCATGGCACCAGGCCCCAGCATGTCTGGGACCCAACTTGGAACTTCCTCCTCCACTGATCCTGCACTAGCTTTGGGTGGAACCACTTCAGGGGATGGGGCCCATCCCCCCAGGCCTGGGCACGGAGAGGAGCCTGTCATCCACAGCAAATTCTGGGTTATGGTGCCCATTATCATCTGCTTAGAGTTGAATGGAGAGCTGAGCCATATGGAGGGCTCCCTGGCATACCTTGAGGGGTAGGCTGCACCTGTTGTCCAGCCCCCAGCACAGCCACCTTAGGGGTCATGAAGGTACAGTGGCGACTGCCCATGGGTGGGGACATCAGTTTTACTGTTTTCATATGGAGGCACATGGTCTTCCAATTCCCAACCACCCTCCCTGTCCAAGGTATTTACCCCCCTCATGTATCATACACCACCCCTGTCTACAGTCTTGTCTGTCTTGTCTGTTTGCAAAAGCAACCTGTCCTACCCAGCCTACCTTGCCAAATGTACCTACAACCTTTACCCAACATCCTAGTCTCACCTTAAAAAAGGGGGGGCATATGTCCCCACAAAAAAAAAATCACGTCTCATACGTAGCTGTCTATTTCACCCCCACATACACTGAAGTAAATCAATTCATCCTTGAATCACTCAAGCAATGTATATCACCCACACTACTCTCTGGATGGTGTGAGACTCTAAATTCCAAATTGTCCACATCATTCAGAGCTGTTGCTGCAGAAGAAATGGAGATCTATGGTCCTTTCCTACACCCATCCTGCACATCCCTAGCTCTTTTTCCTAAAGTTTTCCCCACTGCTTTACCCCATTTCACCACTTTCCTATCACCCTTTTTCTTTTCTTTTTCGAAATTAGGGTGGATTTAAGTGGGAATAAGTGCAGCTAATTTGAACTAAGGGGACTTAAGCTTCTTAACATTGCTTAGCTTCACGCAAAACCAAGCAAACCCACTTACAACTGTTTAAAAGTGCTTAAATTACTCTGTCTCAATCAGCACTTGTTCTGCCCAGCAAAATAATAATCAGTTATGCCTAGTCTCAAAGCCAGGACCCTGAGCTCTATAATCACAGCAACATACCACTACACCATCTGAGCTGAGCAAATATGTATTGCTTTTACAAACATATCATGCATTACAGTCATTTGACATAGGTTTGTAATGCTTTTACAAACATATCATGCATTACAGTCATTTAACATAAGGGAGAAATACACACCCCTGACAAGTCTTAAACACAGGACCCTGCGCACTCCAGTCACAGAAGCTACCACTACTCTGCATGAGCTGTGATAGTTAGTCATACCTCAGTAAATATATCATGCAGGATGATCATCCAACATTAGGGATAAACCTGTGGAATTAGTAATGTTATATACATATATTTACATCTATCTATCTATGTATATATATATATATATATATATATATATATATATATATATATATATATATATATATATATATATATGTGTGTGTGTGTGTGTGTGTGTGTGTGTGTGTGTGTGTGTGTGTATGTGTGTGTGTGTTATACTCAACCTCTTAGTGCAAGACATCTGGACAAAGCAGGGGACAAAGACCAAAAAATACGGACATAAGTTAAATGTGGATTTTATAAGCTTAGAAAGTTGAGTATCACGGTTTGTTTTAACATATATTCTCTGATAGATTTCAAGTCCAGAACACAAATGATTGTCATTATTTAGTGACTTCAATGCTCACATCCTCTGAGTGACTTGTCAGACCTCCACAGCAGTTATGGGGAACAGATCAAAAATATGAACCACACATCTGGACAGTCTATGTAAATCTGGACAGTGGAGAGGTATGACTGCATGTCATGCTTTGGAACAAGATTCCAATCTACATTATGCAGAGCTCCTCACTAACACCCTTCAAAAGAAACCTTGATGAGTGGATGGGAAACAGAAAGTTTACACCGGGGATCACTTCAGTGGCTCTGCTAGACAGAGGCACAGGGAACTAATCTAAGGGGGAGGCAAAAGCCAACACATTTTGGCTAAGCTTATAAACGCCTTTGGGCAGATAGCCTAGTACCTGCGTATGAACCTATATAACAGAAGGGAAAAAAACACTGAGAGCTGCCAACCATTTCACCGAGCACCTTCTGAATGACAGTCAGACTAACACAACACTACACCAAATCATTTCTGGGGAATTATATCATGCACCACATGGATGTAACTGTAGGGAAAAACAGACATTGGTGAGAAATTGTCTACCAACAACCATTTGCACCACAGTCATAACAACATACCAATAAGCCAACTGACCTCTATAGTAAAATGACTATTTGAACAAACATATCCTGATTGCCAGTCACACACTACTCCTAGATATACTGCTTCAAGTCACAATGAATCTGGAGGTGTGAAGAGACATGTCTCAGTCTCCCCCTACAAACATATACAGCTGATAGACCACAAGCAACTGCAGCAGCATGCACAGTCATCTATAAAAGGATCTATGACACTCACATCTGCCCATCCCCCTACTCAGCCCAACAATCATTTTCACACTACACTGCTACACAATCTTGAGAGTCTGTTATCAATTACCACACATACCTAAATTGCAACTGTACAGATTTCCAGATAATGTCCATAGTTTGGGACCATATTAATGGTCTCTTCCTCATAACATTTCTGGGAGTCTGCTAAACCTCTGGGATGATATCAGGAATAAAGTCACTAAATAATGATATACCATAACTTTGAATCTCTTAGTGCAAGACAGCTGGACAAAGCCTGACATACTTGGAGGACAGAGGGCAAAAAATAGGGACATATTTTAAATAATGGTGTTATAAACTGAAAAAAGTTGCTGGAGTGACAGGGTTTGTTTTAACATAAAGTTTTGGAAGGATATGAAGTCTGAAACACAAATGGATGTCATTATTTAGTGACTTCAGTCCTCAGATTGTCTTCGTGATTTGCCAAAAACAAAAATTGTCTGAGGAACAGACCAAATATAAGAGGCAAACCTCTGGACAGTCTGTGGAAATCTGTACAGTTGAGAAGTATGTCATACACATATCAGTGTCAGACTTAAATTCAAGCAGAAAATGCATGTCCAGTCAAATCCTGTTAATCTAGCAATTTTCTAACTGTGTAACAGCAATGCTTACATTCTGTCCCTAATTCTGGAACTTTCTCCCCAATTCTGTTGGGCTTTCTCCACATTTCTTGTTCTAAGATGTATTTCTACCTACCCTCTGAGATGCTGTAGCTCCCACACCTCCATAATGTCCTCCTCACAGGCAAGGAAAAGGGACAAGGTCCACATGAAGGACATAATTATAGCACTGTGTTGCCATGCCATTGGCTAATGGAAAGACAACATAGCTGTTCTGGATGCAATTAGCAAGTGGGAGACACCAATTTGTGCACAGGCCATCACCTGCTCATGAGCATTATCAACAAAAGGCAAGCTGCTGTCTTTGCAAAACAGTTCTGAACCTTTCTACACAAAGTCAGACTGCGACTATGGAAACCTACATATTTACATTACTTTGAAACAGAACACTCTGCAGCACTATAACAGGTATGTCAAGCAAAGCATGTAATGGAATGCAGAAAGGGGATGCAATAATAGGAAATAAGATGTTAAACAACAGGACTCAACAAAACTTGCTGGACTGACATGTTGCTGTCCATCACCTATGGCCATCCCTACTGGCTCTCTTTGCTGTGACATAGAGCACAGCTCTGGCCCCTAAGTCACTCCAGCAAAGGTCAGCTCACATATGACTATTACTGGAGTGTCTGTTGTACAATACTGACTGTGACACTGCCAGGCCAGCTACCTGGGATGTTGTAAATATTCATATATCACTTGTGAATGCTACTATGATACATATGCTCATCTTACAAATGTAAGAGACCTATATAGGGTATTAGCATAGTAAACAACTGGCACAGAAGTGTATCTTGAACTTTGTTATATACTTAGCTCATACCTCTCAACTGTCCAGGGTTTTGCAGACTGACCACATGTTTGCCTCATATTTGTAGTCATTTTCTCATACAGTTGTGTTTTGTCTAACAAATTACTGGCAAATCATTAAATACTGAAGTCATAACATAATAAGATACATTTGGATGTCAGATGTCATACCCTGCAAAGTATTCCTGTGAATGCAAAACCTACTTTGCTATCAACTGTCTAAATGTGGTACAGTAATATTTCTAAAGTGTCACTATGTTTGGGCCTTTGTCCCCCCATTTATGTGTGCCTTTGCCCAGATGTCTTGCTCTAACAGGTTAAGAGGTATGACTGAGCTGCAAGAGTGTAAACACAGTGTGCCATACTGACCAAGAACAGAAATGTATATCAAGTATTACCTGTGCACATGTATGTAGTAATAGTACTAGCTGGAAGCCTCAAACATACAGACATGAGTTGCAAAACATCAGGTAAATATGCTGTACTTGTTTTACAAATGTGTAATCTGAGTTTCAGTGCATCAAACAGACATAAATGTCTACAGCAACAGGCTGTTGTATTGCCTTGAAACAGAAGCAATTACTAGCTTTATTACAATTACTAGTTTGAAATTGGAAAACTGTTTAACTGTGTCATACCTTTGTGTCCAAACCTACACCAAACATCTATATGAGCACCTACATAGCTGTATGGACTCAGCAATGCCTGACTGGCAAAATATCTCCCCCAGGTAGATTAAACCTCTGTGGTTGACAGCAGCAATACACAAACCCCATAACAGGTAGAAGTATTCACTGTACTGGGCCAAGATGGAGCAGGTGCCAAACTGGAAGCAATCTCACCTTTGTCTGAACAAGCAAATAAGGTTGCAGGTGACTTACTCTAAGGCTAACTTTGAGTGCAAATTGGACACATCCACCAAGGCCAATCATAAGTACTTCCACACATATTTCTGTAAACTTAGAGGCAACACCCAAATCTGCTCTGTACTGGTGGTCAATAACACTACATACACATAGACCAGAGATATAGCCAACTTGCTGCAGACAGGTAAGTGAACACCTCACCCCCTGTCCTCCCATCAGTAAAGGAGGACATGCACAACAACTGCCCCATCCCCTCATCATCAGGGAGCAGGTCCATAATGCCCTCTCAAGGGCAACAAACTGAAGTTTCCATGGGACCTGATAACATCCCTGGCTGCATCCTATATGAACTCAGGCATGAGCTGTCAGCTCCATTACATACTATAGTCAACCAAAGCCTAATCACCAATATCATCCCATCTGCATGGAGGACAGCCACTGTCATCCCTCTACACAAAAGTGGAGTATCCACTGACCCAGTCAATCATATGCACATCAGCCTAACTAGCCTGATCTGCAAGACCATGGATGGGATTATCAAGTACCTTATAAAGAGGGACATTGGCAACCTCAAAATGCTTGAGTCAACACAGTCTGGTATTGTCAAAGCGAGATCAGTCCTGTTAAACCTGTTCAACTAATTTGAAGTGGTCAACACACACACATGGATGAGGGGAAGATGGTGTGCACTGCCTACCTTCACCTAGCCAAAGCCTCTGACAATAATCCCCAGTTGGCCATAATACATAAGTCTACACAGCTAGGCATCAATCTTTATGTTACCAGATGGGTAACTAACTGGCTCAGTGATAGTACCCATGCAGTCAATGTATTGGAAGCCACACTTAAAAAGCTGTGTACCCCAAGGATCTGTCTGGGGGCCTCTACTGTTTGAGATATACTGCTCTGAGGTGTAAGACAAAACCAGGTTTACAGATCAGTGTAAGCTGGCTACTGTCTTACATCCCCCAAGTGATGTGAGCATCCTCCAGGAGGCTCTTGCCAAAATTAATGACTGCTGCTAGAAGCATTGCCTTAAACTGAATGTCAGGGACAGTATCACTATCCTTGTTGTGGTAGATGTCATCCACACTAGTTATGAACGTAATAACAATGTACTGAGCATGCAATCAGGTGTGAGGTGACTTGTGCACCAAGGCTGATAGCAACCTGACAGTTTCCCAATGCTTGGGCACCATTGTACAGAAGGCTGTCTACATGGCTCACTTCACAAATAACGGTATGTCATCCAGGAACCAGGAGGCCATAGCATCCCTGTACTCCTCCCTTATCAGCCCCATTACCAAGTACAATGGCTCATTTGGCATGAACCTTGTCAACCACATGCAGCAGTTGCAAAGACCACAGATATTCTTGACCAGAAAAATCCAGAGTCTGCAACATCTATCCTATACAGATAGGCTGAAAGCCCTGTCGCTCTACTCAGTGTCATACAGACTGATCATAGGTGGCATGTGTCTGGTTAACATGCCCATTCCCAAACCAGCCTTGCTGGAGTGTATGCATATCTGTAAGACAAACCCCACTCATGCAACCCACAAGCAAGGCCCTCACATGGTCTGTGACATGAATAGTACTTGTTGGTGGGATAGATTTGTGTCTCAAACAATACACTGTCTATAAAATACACTCTCTCCCCATGACTAGCAGAGTACCTCTCTAGGCTTCTTTCAGAAGTAGCTAGATGATTGCATGGGAAACACCAAAGACACCCTTGGGATCCTACCTGTGTCACAGCTGGACAGGGGAAGCAGGTTCTGAATTTGAAAGGACATGGGCAAACATCCGGGCTAGGCTTATGAGGACATCTGGGCCAATAGCCTAGTATCCTATGAACCTATGCACCTAGTACTTTACACATTTCCTGTATGTATTGCAGACTCCCCAGAAATGTTGTCAGATATGAATCCCTGTGAGTCTGAACTGTGTAGTTACTGCAGTGATAGAGTATTCTCTTGTTCCTTTATTAGTTATTGTCACATATCATTACACCTTGTCATTGTGTTAGGTGTCTATAGTACTAAGTTAGTTCTTAGTGTACTTGCATATACACATGGTGACACTGTATAGCTCATTGCAATAGCCTTGGTCTTGGTCACACTTACCATTTTGCTAACACGCTCATAACACAGTAAGATTTGTCACCCTTTGTTGAGGGCCTTACAGTAGCTATTACAGAGATAGAGTGTGACAGTCAGAATTACCTTAATGTATGGGCTGAAGGGCCCATAGGTAGCAAAGTTGTGCCAGACTTTAACAGGAGTGTGTGTGTGTGTGTGTGTGTGTGTGTGTATGTGTGTGTGTGACTCAAAATTCAAATAGCAAAGTGTGTGTGTCAGCTACTTGGCCAGGGACCTGAAGTACTGTTTGGACAAAGAGTGTGACAGATGTTTTGGCTTGAACACTCTGCTGAGATGTTAACCTCATAGGTGTGCCAGTGTGGAGTGTTACTGATGTTGTGGAGAGAGAGGAAGAAACCATCCACACACTGACTGTGACTTCTATGTGCTCTTAAGGGTGATTGTACTTTAATGTGCATGTACTTGTCATCCTGCCATTGTGTATATCCCTTGCTGGAGGTAGTGGCGAGTATTTAGGCTCCCTGATGATTGGGCCAGTGCAGGGGTGACACACTGACAGTATGTAGTGGTGGATACAAATGGCATATCACATCATGTATCGTCATTGAGCCCCTCTTAGTTTTACAATGTTTCACAGATTGTCCAGGTCTCCTTGACCATTCCTGACATACTCTGCCTAGGTGAGTGTGCACTCCACACCTGTATCTGCATACCTGGTGATCCCTACAGCAGGATAGCAAGTTATAGGTACTAGTAGTGGGTGGATGCTGGCACTGGGTCACCAGCAGTGTGTACATACTGAGCATACAATGTAAGGGAACAGATGCAGTTCCAGATACCCAGGTACCATCACTGTGCCCCCAGGGGTCTAGCATGCCACAGACACAGTCCCCAAACTATTTGGAAAAACATCACGTATTGTTTAACTGGTGTGTGGAAATACACATTTGTCTGGAAGTGGGGTCTACATCTCTCAGGCACATCTTCGCATTCCAGAAACATCTGGGTGCTGAAGATATCAGACACCTATGAGGAGGTCACCCTATAACACATATGCACTGATGTCAGTTATTGTGTATCTCAGGTGTTCTTGCAATATTCACATGCACTTGTAGGAGCACTCACCTGTTCATGTTATGTAGGCTTGAATACATGGCACTGTAACACTGCCCATAGGGGACAACCAGCATTCGATGGCACTGATGTGTGTGGACACATAACAACCCAGTCTGTCACATCAGAAAGGCCACTAATGGCATTCCACGTACCATACCAGGGTACTAGGCTGTGAGGCCTGAGCAGCCATATCCCTAGGTCAGAAGTTAGCCCATGTGTATGCAAGGCAGCCATACCTCTCAACCTGGAAACATCAAAAATCTGGACAAGGCCCATGAAAAATAGGTACAAATCTGTACGCTGATTAACATCTAATTTGCATATATAATTATGTAACCCAGCCCGCTCCAATGGAATTGTGGGATACCAACATTCAAACGCAAACTAAAGAACAGACAACCAAAATATGGCAACAGAGTTCCCCTGCAGCCATTCCAATGTTCCATTACCTGGCTATTTCACCCCATTTACCATAAACACTAATATGTGCATACTGCTTTACTTCTACAATGATTATTTGGATTTTATTTTTACGTTTTGCAGCACAATAATGCACAAACAATAACAAACATATGCTAAACAAAACAATACTGTCTCACTATGAAAATAGACTTGGCATTAAAACTTCTCTGCCCTTGAAAGTCACATTCATTGAAATAGCATTGAAACCCACACCACATCCAAACAAAATAATTCTGGCCAGTGGTGGATAAAGATTACCTTTGGGCTGTCATACATGTGTTTTCTGATTTACCTTCCTGATTGTATTAAATTATATTCCTTGTATTCTTATAAACTATATTCCTTGAATACACCACACTTGTGAGAGCGCATTTTAAATTTGTTTTGAACATTTTCCCAGTAAGTAGTGAAACAAAATGCACAAACCAATAATGACAAAACTGCCCAGTACCCCAGTTCAGAACATTTCCATCATAACAGCCTTAGTCAAACTTCTACAATACACCAGTATCCATAAATATGCACAATCTCTGCAAAAGGAAAAGTCATCTAAATAATTCACATTAAAGAGATCTGTAAGTAATGAAGAGCTTGTTGCTAGCAAATTTCATTGCTTCATCTAAAAAATAAAGTGCCTGTTGCCCTTGAGGAATAAATTGCCTATATTGCATTAAAATGGTAAGCTATTAATATTGCAATAGGGAATGGATGGCAAACTGATAACAGGTTCATAGTTACTAGGTATCTCCATTCTCCGCCAAAGAAGACATTCTTAGGACTACAGCATCCACACCCCAAAAGTACACAATGCAGTATCAGCAATCTCACTACATAATGTGGGAGTAGAAGCCACAGCCTTCTGCATTAAAAGCAAGCATTCTACCTGTTGTGCTACTAACACAAACAGACGTCACATGAGCAGCACTAAAGTTCGATCCCCCTGAAAACTATGCAGCACAAATATCTGGAAAAAGCCAAAATTTATGGGGGGAGGCAAAGGCCCAAAATCAGGGACACTTTAAACATTGCTTGTATAATCCTAGAAAAGTTGCTAGAATAAAATGTTTTGTGTTACCATGCACTTCCTGAAAGATAGGATGACTGAAACTTAAATGGCCATCATTATTTAGTGAATTTAGTTCTCACTGATTTGCCAGAAACCACAAATTTTAAGAGGAACAGACCACAAGTAGGAGCTATCTTAACTGCAGTAAACAATAATATCACAAAGCAATTGACTTTTGTAGTAAGCAATACCACACACAAAGCAATTGACTCCTGCATTAAGCAATACCACACAAAAAATCAAAAGCTTAACAGAAAAAGCAATACACTTCTGCAGACTGCAGTTTCTTAATTAGAAGCTTATTAGAAAAGCAATACACTTCTGCAGGCTGCCATTTCCTGTTTTAGCTTAAAGGAAAAGCATTAAAGCAATTCACTTCTGCAGACTGCAGTTTCTCAATTAGAACTGAAGCTTAATAGAACAGTGACCCAGCTTTCAGCTAGCCCCATTTGCAGTCGTTCTATAATTGCATGACTTTAAAAAAATATCACGTAATAAGTACAAACAATAAAGCAAGTTAAACAACCGAAGGTCTTTTTCTCATAATACCTTGTACTGACCCAAAATAAAATAAACACTTCTGCACTCTGCCATTCTCACACATAACTGCCACGTTGGCCTGTTTCTCATTTCAGCTTGCCTTAAACAGAAAAAAAACACAAATACTCAATACACTTTCTGAAACTGCAGAATTAGAAGCTTAACAGAAAAGCAACACATTACATACACGTCTGCAGACTGCCGTGCCATTTCTCTTTTTATCTTAAACGTTTCTCTGAGCTCTTGCATGCACATAAGGCAATAAATAACCCTTACAGTCTTTTTTTGCCCTAGGCTCTGCACACACACACACACACACACACACACACACACACACACACACACACACACACACACACACACACACACACACACACACACACACCTAACCTCCAGTTCCAGCCAGCATAATCTGCTCATGACAGAATAAATCTCCACGCTAAGCAGCAGTATAAATACATCCAAGCAGTAGTTTTCCATGGCACGCTCAACATAAGCTGTCCAAACAATCCCCGCTCGTGTTTACTTTAAATCCAAGCAGAGCAGCTCTCCATGCTAAAGAGAAGCCAGCAGCAGCAGAAAAAAATAAATCCAAACAGTTCCTGCTCGCATTTGTCAGAAATATGTGCCCTGCGTGGGCTTGAGCTGAATTCCGACTGGTTGGTAGAGCTGACATTGCTGATGTCATCGCGTACATGATGACGTCAGCAAAACAGCAAATTTTTAAATAAATGTTTAAAAATTAATCAGAAATGAAAGGGTGTCACTCGGGAATCGTGGCACCCCATTATTTAACCCCAAAACTCAGTTTTTACCGAGTATTTCAGTACAGTTGGGAGGTATGAAGGCAGCAGTTGATGTCCCCATCCAACAGGGACACAGGCAGTATCCCAAAGGTGTATGTGCTGTTAACCATCCGGTTGTCCATGTTACGCCTGCAAAGGTGTAGATAGCTACTCTGCCTGATGTGGACAGGGTGCCCATTCCCACACAGGGTGAATGTGTGTGACGCACATCCAAGCTGCCAACAAGACCAGTCCAGGTCACTCACCAGGTGGAGGCTGTTTGTGTGTGTGTGTGTGTGTGTGTGTGTGTGTGTGTGTGTGTGTGTGTGTGTGTGTGTGTGTGTGTGTGTGTGTGTTAAAATAATGGAGGATGACTTGCACTCATGCAGCAGTCCCAGCAATGTGGAGTGTGTGATTGCCTGGCATGCCAGAGCAAGGTAACTCTTGAGAGGTATGCATGACACCAAGGAGAGGGCTGGCCTGATAGCCTATAGGTGTACGTTAGATGTCTGATGGGCTGGTATGCCCTGATAGGGAACTTCTGTGATGTCCCCAGCTGCTGCATGTGCCATCTGATGTGAATGATAAATGGAGGATTATGCACATTAATGGTCATCAATGGAAGGAACATGAAACATCAGGATCAGGAGGGCAATGCATGCTGTAATGCTAGTATGGTGAAACTACCCCCACCACACACACACACACACACACACACACACACACACACACACACACACACACACACACACACACACACACACACACACACACACTGTACTGATAGATGGTAGGGGCATAATGTAGGTGTTAGCAATAGATAGTGCTAGCAAACATGGATGCTCAGGATCTGTACATAACAGTGCCAAATATATGCGGTCCTGTGATGTGTTTCACTGTTCATGACTTTCATGTGGAATGTGTTGACAGTGGCATCAACCCTATTCAGATGCTGAGACAGCAGCAATCGTAGATGCCATGAGACTGCATCACAAAATCATGTTTGGGAGGGGGAGACAACAGCTGCAAAAGTGGACCACCCTGTGGTCAGACCTAGTGGCCACTATGAACAATCTGGGGCAACATGGCCAAACATATGCACAGGTCAGGCACAGTGCCACTGACCTCATCCACCATGCCCGGAAAAGGGCTGTAGCTGTGGCCGGGAACCAGACAGCCACAGGTGGGTGGGGGTCCAGCTATGCATCCCCCACTTACACCAGCAGGGGGAGCTCCTCACCAGCCTTGGGGCAGCCACAGCACCCCAGGAAACCATACAATGCTATGTCATGGAGGTGGGTGGCACACAGTCAATAGGCGACGAACATCCAGCAAAGCCCCAGTGGGCACCACTTCTATGCTGTATCATTCATACTGGCATCCTTGGAGTATCTGGATGCATATGTCAGGTCAAACTGCATTTGTGGATGGGGTTTTGTAATGCACACAAGTGCACATCTATTGTGAATGACAGTAAAATATGTAGTATCACACCTTGTACTGTACATGTTAAGATATGCATCATTTATCCTGTACCAATGATATGTTAGTGTGCTAACAATACTTCTCCCCCACAACTTCATAGATCCCGCTGGTCTGGCTGGAGGACAGCTGCTTGAAACTGGTGAGTATGGAAATGTCTTGTGGCTGACCAATACTGTAGGCATGTTAATGGCATGCATTTTTCTATGCACACAACTGTTACTCACAGCCATATTGCAATATGTGCATGTTCATTTGTGGTGGGGTTAATTGCAGTGCAGCACAGTGGTCATCACAGGAGCCTATTCGCAAGAGCTGTAACATATTGGCATGTACATTTCTGTAGGTATTGCCACTGTGCTATACAGGGGTACATGAATACTGTGTACAGGGGTGCAGTGTGTGCTAGGTGATGGTCCATCACATACTACCACTCCTCATGTATCTCAGAGGTGTATATTAGTAGCAACAATAAGTGGACATAGCTGCATTACATGCTGTTGAGGGCCTGTCCAGAGTGGGCCTGTTGTGGTCTGATTGTGTGTTGCACATGTCATCATTCAGAAATTGTGTGATCTGTATAATGCCTTTGTGCCACCTTACCTGTGTGTATCTGTATGCATGGGTGCATGTGTGTGTGTGTGTGTGTGTGTGTGTGTGTGTGTGTGTGTGTGCGTGCGTGTGTGTGTGTGTGTGTGTGTGTGTGTGTGTGTGTGTGTCTATCAGCAAACATTATAGTGCAGGTATTCATTTACATATGTTGTCTTCCCAGCACAGGTGAACATGCAGGTCGGGGTCTCTCCCCCTCACACCCTGATGTCAGTGTCTTAGCAGACTCTGATGATGGTGGTAATAGTGAGGCACAGATGGGGTTGTCAGTGGCTGAATCTATGCCATTGGTTGGCATCCCACTTTCACCCGCAATGTCCCCACACAAAGTCAGTATGCCCCCACATACCCAGTCCCTAGCAACCAGAGATAATGGACAGTTGGAGGATGGTGGCATGGAACAGGCTAGTGTGGTGGCTATTGCAAGTGTGAGTGTAGACACTAGCCATAGCCAGAGACCAGGCGAGGTCCCACACAGGCAGATGGACAGGGGTGCTCGAAGGAGGACTACTGCCCATCAAGCCTCTGTCACAAGTGTCACAGCAGATGTCAGCAGACATGTTTTGGTCTGTCATCGATACACAGGCATGTTCTGAAAGCAACACTAGACAGATGCTCAGGGTCATAAATGCAACATTTCCTGTCATGTGTGATGACCTGCAGGGCCTTGTTGATGCCACACATTATTATGCTTTTTTCGTGGATAGATGGTGGGATGAGACATTGTCATTGCTTAACCGTGCAATGTCTGTGCTTGAGCATGTGGTGGGACTAGGGAATTGACCACTTGGATGTAGGTCAGCAAGAAGATCAGCTGGGAGTCCACATATCAATGCACATTCACATTCCCATAGTGGCAACAAGCAGCAAAAACCACACGCAACTGCTGAAACTCACAGTGCCAGATCACACAAAGCCAAAGAACTGCAAATAGAATTGCTAAAAATATGCTGAAGATTTAATGGTTTAGCGCTTTCTCTCGCTAAAAGGCGAGCTTCATCAGAACCACATATACAATACAATAACTTCCTTAAAAACCAAAACTGGCGCCAAAATGACGCCTAAAAACAGGAAATGCAAAACTTAAAGGCATATCCATATTCTTATAAAAAAAAGAAAAGACCAGGAGTATGCAAACATCCACCAATAAGGCAATCAGACTTAGCGCTTTCTTCCACTTTATTTCCGTGAACTTCTTCAGAAAAAAGACAATGAGCCCCCTCTTACTCATGTCTTTTAAATGAAACAAATAGGAAATGATGTCATAAATTGACTTTTTAGTGTGTGATTAATAAAAACCATTTTAAAGGTATATAAAAGCTAAAAATACCTTAATTATTAGCTTCATCTTATTTATACAATGTTTTTTAAAAAATACCTATAAAAATTAAATCTAAATCACCTCTTACACTAAAAAGTACTTGTAAAGAAGTACTACTTTTTAGTCATTTTTATACATTTTTATACACATTTTTATACACAAAACTCTACTTAGTATAAAAGTTTTCTGTCATGCATTTAAAAAATAGTGTAATAGAATTCTTTTATAGAATTCAATACTAATTCAGTTATAAAATGCCTGTTTTTCTAAAATGATCCATGTTGTTTAATTGTTGGTGTAAACAACAATCTAAATCAAAATTGAAATTGAGTCTGGTCTAACCTAAACTGATGTTCCTTGTCACTGTTCTTGCCAAAAGGAACTAACTGGGTGAAAATGTAAACAATACCTATACTACCACACAAATTGAATTATTAGGTAATATAGGTATTGTTTACACCAACAATTAAACAACATGGATCATTTTAGAAAAACAGGCATTTTATAACTGAATTAGTATTGAATTCTATAAAAGAATTCTATTACACTATTTTTTAAATGCATGACAGAAAACTTTTATACTAAGTAGAGTTTTGTGTATAAAAATGTGTATAAAAATGTATAAAAATGACTAAAAAGTAGTACTTCTTTACAAGTACTTTTTAGTGTAAGAGGTGATTTAGATTTAATTTTTATAGGTATTTTTTAAAAAACATTGTATAAATAAGATGAAGCTAATAATTAAGGTATTTTTAGCTTTTATATACCTTTAAAATGGTTTTTATTAATCACACACTAAAAAGTCAATTTATGACATCATTTCCTATTTGTTTCATTTAAAAGACATGAGTAAGAGGGGGCTCATTGTCTTTTTTCTGAAGAAGTTCACGGAAATAAAGTGGAAGAAAGCGCTAAGTCTGATTGCCTTATTGGTGGATGTTTGCATACTCCTGGTCTTTTCTTTTTTTTACAAGTTTGTTTTTCGGTTTGTCCGAAGTTCGTCAGTAATATCCATATTCTTAGAAAAAAACTTTTTTAAAAATACATAATATGTTTATATATACACACATACACATATGTAAACATATATTCAAATAAAAAAATTATACAGATAAAAAATTAATATGCAGATCAAAAATTGCAATTAATGTCATTATATCACAGAGCTTGACCCTTCATATAGTAGTAAATCCAAAATTGTGATTATTTGTCTAACAATAACACAGACTTAATTGATATACTTTCATTAATACCTGGAGGGGTGGTGGCATCCAGATATAGTTGCCACCAAAGCTCTCTGTAAGACAGATAATTTTTTATATCACCTCCTCTAGGATTTCTTCTAACGGACTCCAATATAGCAAATTTGAAATAATGTGTGGGTCCTAATTCATGAATGTGTTTGCTAAGGGCATTGTTCATATCTGACCTTCTTATGCTGTATAGATGGGAGTATATTCTCTGACGCAATTGTCGTTCTGTCTTCCCAACATAAAAATAATTGCACTTTTGGCAAATAGCAATGTACACAAGCATCATTGACCTACAATTGCCCTTACTAAAATGTACTGTACTACGACCTACATTTTGCAACACAATACTACTGTTGTCAAATATATGCGTACATTGTTTACAAGTACCACATTTGGAGGAATGGGTTACTGAAAATTGGCTAGGAGCATTCGTACTTTCCAGGATGGATTTGAGGTTCCTACCCATTTTATAAATAAATCTGGGTTCAAGGCCTAAAATATCTACCATGCCCTGATTTGTAATTAAAATATGCCAATATTTATGTATAATATTTTTTATGTTGTTGCTAAATGGGCCATATTCTATGACACATAAAGAATGTAACCTGTCAAACCTCTCCATAGGCCTCAACTTGTCTACTATCATAGTAGATACAGAAACAGATGCTAAATTTGCAGTAATAGAATTCTTCGTGTTTGCCCCTAATAAGGGGCAATACTTCTTACCCCATTCCTTCATAACGTATTCCGCAATTTCATCCAAAATTTTGGAAGAGTATCCCCTATCTTTAAAAAGAGCCTTCAAATAAGTTATTTCATTTACAGCATCCTGGTGTTCAGAGGTCATCCTGATGGCTCTAATGCATTGCCCTTTAAAGATGTTCCTCTTCATAGTGGGTGGGTGAAAGCTATTGTAGTCTAAGTATGAATTGGTAAACGTATGTTTTCTATAGGTACAAGATTTAAACCTGCCATTTACCAAGGAAATGTACGTGTCAAGATAAGCCACACCTGTGCTACTAACTGTGGAAGTAAAATTCAGATATTTACTACTATCATTCAAATGTTGCATGAAAGCGTCAAGCAACTCAATGTTTCCATTCCACAAGATGTAAATGTCATCCAGGTAGCGAGAATAATAGGCAATATGGTGATAAAATGCACTATTAAACACGCATTTCTCCTCCCAATCAAGCATGACCAGGTTGGCAAACATGGGAGCACATGCTGCTTCCATGGCAACACCCCTGGCTTGCTTGAAAATTTCCCCCTCAAAGAATACAAAGTTGTTCTCTAAAACAATACTCATAAGGTCAACTAGTAAGGATATCTTGTCCCAACTCAACTCAGAGTGTTTTCTCAGACTACTAGAAAAAGCTTCTAATCCTTCTTCCCACGGGATGCAACTAAACAAATCTACTACATCAATAGAACAGAATATTATATGTTCTTGCTGTGTATTCACTGGAAAATTGCGTAGAAATTCCCACGAGTCTTTTACCATATGACCCAACTTATTGTATATAAATTTCAGAGTATGGTCTATTACTACGCCTAGAGGAAACGTTTTGGATTTACTGCCCGATATTATAGGGCGTAGTGGGGGATTCAGATGGTTCTTATGTACCTTAGGAATACCTACTATGGTGGCTAAAACAGGATTGTCCACCATCATAAAATCAAAAAGATCCTTTGTTATTCTTTGCTGTAGCAGGTACTCCTCTAAATACACCTCAATTTTCCTGTAGGCAATATTTAATTCATTAGTAGAAGAAGTTTGGTAATTACCTGACTCATGGAGAATATTAAATATAGAGGCACTGTAGGCGGTGGCATCGAAGAAAACGATGCCCCCGCCTTTGTCGGGCTTCATAACCCTAACAGATGGATCTGAAGATAGATCACCCAAAATTTTCTCTTCGTCTTGAGATAAATTATTCTTTTTTTCCATATATTTTCTTTTTCTAAATGTACATTTTTTAAGAGCATAAATCTCTTTCATAACCCTCCTTTCAAAAGTAGAAACAACAGGATTGTTAAATGGAATGAAAGTGCTCTTTTTCTTCAATGGTCTGTCTACATTAGACTCCGATGCATTACTATTCTCAAACATTAAAGCTAGGTTAAGTTTTCTAGTAAATTTCTTTATATCTAGTAATGCATCTACAACACGAAATCTGGGGGTAGGTATAAACTTTAGCCCTTTAGAAAGCAAACTAAAATGTGCTATTTCCAATTTTACATTGCTGTAGTTAAAGATTTTGAAGTTCATAAACTCATGAATAACATCATCCACTACAGCTATGCTCTCCCCTCCATACAATTGATCATTAATAACCTGTTGAACAGAATCAGGTGGAGAAGACACTATCTCATTCTCCAATTTACTCTCTTCCTCCAATTGCCTTTGTTCTTGTACTGTGGAACTGAGTAAAAATCCTGTTCAAAATTTTCATCATAGACACATTCCATCTGTTTGTTCTGAGTCCCTACAATAGTTTCTTTCTTATCTGTGCCCCACCTATAACTCATATGTCTGCTATATTGCTCTTTGTCTCTCACAATTTTTTTATATTTTCGGTCAAAGGCCTTATTAGCCCTATCTTCCGCTAATGTAAATTGCTTAAAATAGAGCTTCTCCCATTGTTTAAAATTAAGATCTTGTGTAATAATGTTATCTAATTCTTCAACCTCCGTAATAATTTTACACAATTTCATATCATTGTGTTTAAGCAACAGCTTCATAAATCCAACTCCAAAAGAATCAAATAAAGTGTTAAATTCAGTTTGAACATCTACATCAATGTCAATACCCAATGGGTATTTAAAAAATCTAAGTCCCATAGGGACAATTTTGATAGCTATACAGTAATTTAAATAAGCATTATCAAGTTTAATAGCATTGATATAATTTAATTTTTTACCCAACAAATAAATGAAATCTCTCAGTGTCCCTTTAACAGCATTGCGTTTAGTTTGAACTTTACCATCAGTTATATGTTCAAAGTTGCAATCATTACTTATAAATTCCTGTAAAGGTTTAGGTTTATCAGATCTTTTATCAGCTGTTTTGTCAAAACGCTGAAAATTACGTGAAGAAGAAGAAATAGAATCATTGACCAAATTAGTAACAGTACCTTGACATTTTCTGTTCTCATTTGAAATTTGTGCATAGGTACGCAAAGGCTGAGTAGTTTTAGGTCGCGTACCTGTACGAACAGCTTCGTTGTCGTAGTTTCCGAAAGAAAAGTCAAAAGTGAAGTCAGGACCGACAGTCCTAACAAATTCAGAAGGGTCTAATACTCCAGGTAAATCTATTGCGCAGCTGGAAATGGGCAAACATCCTTGTCCATTAGGGATGTCCAAAGAAGAAGAAGACAAAAAATCACCCGTTGCTGCACCACTAAAGTTTTTAGAACGAGACTTGATCCGAGCATTTCTACGCTCCTTTGGTGACTCACTCCGTACCAGTACTTCTTGCTGCAAGTTACCGGAAGTGTCCTGTGCTGCAGGTTTATCACCAGATAGCTTGCAATCCGAACAATTATCGGCTGACATTTTGTTGATCAGTTCAAAAATCTTGGCAACCTCCCTGCGTAGGGATGTAACCTCCAACCGAAGGCAAGAAATCTCCTTACTATCAACAGGCGAGGTATCGCTGACTGGACTGTGAGAAACGGACATGGCAACAACTGAAAAAGCGTGCAGGAACCACAAACGAACAGCAACAAGCAGCAAAAACCACACGCAACTGCTGAAACTCACAGTGCCAGATCACACAAAGCCAAAGAACTGCAAATAGAATTGCTAAAAATATGCTGAAGATTTAATGGTTTAGCGCTTTCTCTCGCTAAAAGGCGAGCTTCATCAGAACCACATATACAATACAATAACTTCCTTAAAAACCAAAACTGGTGCCAAAATGACGCCTAAAAACAGGAAATGCAAAACTTAAAGGCATATCCATATTCTTAGAAAAAAACTTTTTTAAAAATACATAATATGTTTATATATACACACATACACATATGTAAACATATATTCAAATAAAAAAATTATACAGATAAAAAATTAATATGCAGATCAAAAATTGCAATTAATGTCATTATATCACAGAGCTTGACCCTTCATATAGTACTAAATCCAAAATTGTGATTATTTGTCTAACAATAACACAGACTTAATTGATATACTTTCATTAATACCTGGAGGGGTGGTGGCATCCAGATATAGTTGCCACCAAAGCTCTCTGTAAGACAGATAATTTTTTATATCACCTCCTCTAGGATTTCTTCTAACGGACTCCAATATAGCAAATTTGAAATAATGTGTGGGTCCTAATTCATGAATGTGTTTGCTAAGGGCATTGTTCATATCTGACCTTCTTATGCTGTATAGATGGGAGTATATTCTCTGACGCAATTGTCGTTCTGTCTTCCCAACATAAAAATAATTGCACTTTTGGCAAATAGCAATGTACACAAGCATCATTGACCTACAATTGCCCTTACTAAAATGTACTGTACTACGACCTACATTTTGCAACACAATACTACTGTTGTCAAATATATGCGTACGTTGTTTACAAGTACCACATTTGGAGGAATGGGTTACTGAAATTGGCTAGGAGCATTCGTACTTTTCAGGATGGATTTGAGATTCCTACCCATTTTGTAAATAAATCTGGGTTCAAGGCCTAAAATGTCCTCCATGCCCTGAATTGTGATTAAAATATGCCAATATTTATGTATAATACTTTTTATGTTGTTGCTTAGTGGGCCATATTCTATAACACATAAAGAATGTAACCTATCAAACCTCTCCATAGGCCTCAACTTGTCTACTGTCGTAGTAGATGCAGAAACAGATGCTAAATTAGCAGTAATAGGATTCTTCGTATTAGCCCCCAATAAAGGGCAATACTTCTTACCCCATTCCTTCATAACGTATTCCGCAATTTCATCCAAAATTTTGGAAGAGTATCCCCTATCTTTAAAAAGAGCCTTCAAATAAGTTATTTCATTTACAGCATCCTGGTGTTCAGAGGTCATCCTGATGGCTCTAATGCATTGCCCTTTAAAGATGTTCCTCTTCATAGTGGGTGGGTGAAAGCTATTGTAGTCTAAGTATGAATTGGTAAACGTATGTTTTCTATAGGTACAAGATTTAAACCTGCCATTTACCAAGGAAATGTACGTGTCAAGATAAGCCACACCTGTGCTACTAACTGTGGAAGTAAAATTCAGATATTTACTACTATCATTCAAATGTTGCATGAAAGCGTCAAGCAACTCAATGTTTCCATTCCACAAGATGTAAATGTCATCCAGGTAGCGAGAATAATAGGCAATATGGTGATAAAATGCACTATTAAACACGCATTTCTCCTCCCAATCAAGCATGACCAGGTTGGCAAACATTCCCATAGTGGCAGTACCACCAGCACTATCGAAGGGAGGGTACTGTCCACACCACAATGAAGCAGGCCATGGGCACGTGGTTCTGGCCAGTCCTATCAGGGACATGGATCCAGCAAACAGCAGTCACCATCAAGAGTAGTACTGAATCTAGCCTTGGGCCTGGTGGTGCCAGTGAAACTCCTGGCAGAACCAGTTCCCATGTCCATGGCCACAGTTGGTGAGCTGTACATCTTGCCATGTACGCACAGCTGTCCAACATACCCCTGTGTAGGGCAAACACATGGCTTGACTGTGTGCATACAAACACTGACACATCTCTATCACACGCAGGTCACCACCAGACACACACACAGCTCCCCTGCACACCCCAGTTGAACAACACCCCTCCAGACACACACACACACACATACACACAATGTCAACCGTATGGTATGGCCTAGGTCTCTGGCAATCCCACACCACACCCTGTGCATGTGATGATACCTGTGCCACATCACTGTTATCCATATCATTGATGCAAGGAAATGCTAATATGGGTCTGATGCACAGGGTGAATGTAGTTCAGTGTAATAATGTAATGCTATGTAAGGTGCTGTCCGCTGGCAATTTTTATGGGTACACATCAAAGTGTATGTGCCTTTTATAGCCATGATGCATTATAACTCTTAGTACTGCTGACTGACTGTAGTCTCACATACTGTATTCTGTTTTTGTTCCATGTGTCTGTGTGTCTGCAGGCTATGGGTCTGCTGACATTACCAACAATTAATATGGCAGACTGGAAACAGAGTAACGTTTTAATAGCCAAGGTACATCTGCATATGTACATGTTTACCAGGTGTGTATGCATACAACAGTGTGTGAGGGACACTGGGGGCAGACAGTGTAACTTGCATACATATCCCTTGACACAGCCAGCTAGCCTTCATACATGTCACCTGGATGTTCTGTAATACCACAGGCTCATATGTACAAAGGAGGTTGCTTAAGTACTGACACTAGGTCACACACAAGCCTAGCCATTACTTTAACCCCAACAGATTAACCTATCTTGCTGGTACCAGGTAGTAACAGGGCCTTCAGATGTCTACATATTGCACACACATTAGCAACACAGAGTGTGTGTGTGACATTATCAAATGTGGTGTGGGACACAACTTGTAGTAATGTGACAGTTGGCAGCACATAGCATGCCCACAGCAAGTGCAACACACAGGACTTCCTCTGGTTTGCTACTATGACACCTTTGTGTGACATTACCTTAGCTTACAGTATTTCTCATAACATTAAGGTGCTTCTGATGTGCAATAACCACTCTGTGCAATCAGTATAGAACTGCATGACATGTTTCTTGTCCTGCAATCTTGGGACCTCTTTTCACTGTTTCAGTTTTTGTCACAGGTTACACCTTGCCAATCATGGACTGCAGCCTGCAGGGTGTACAGACATACTTCTCAACTGTACAGATTTCCACACAATGTCCAGATTCTTGCCTCATATTTGTGGTCCACTTTCTCATAAACCTGTGTTTTTCTGGAGAATTGTTGCCAAATATATGCGGGTTGATGTCAAAAAATAGTGGAAAACATGAGTTGCAGACATCATACCTTTCAGACTATCTATGCCAATGCAATACTTGTTATTCTATCACCTTTATAAGTTTGTAGAAGCAATATTTGACAAGTGTTCCTATTATGTGGCCTTTTCACCCCATTATTTATGTCTTTGTACACATTTCATGCTGTAAAAGCTTGGGAGGTATGGGTACAGATGGTAGCCACACTTCTGACCTCTGCATATGTCTGCAGGTTGTCCTGATGTCTGCTACATACTTTCTTTCTATCTGTCATAAACCCCTGCTTTTCTGGCCACCATTTTAGAAATTCATGACAGACTGACATTGCAGATTAATGATAGATATTGTCATGTAACAACACATACCCTTTTGAAGGTGCAGTCACATGCATGACCTGTTCTGCTATCTATTTCCCATGTGTGACACAGCAATATGTGAAAGGTGTGCTCAATGTTTGCTGTTTGCCTCAACTTCCCATATGGCTTTAACCAGATGCCTTTCTGTGAGTCGTTAAGAGGTATGCTGGTACATACATATATACATGCACACATACACACACACACACACACACACACACACACACACACACACACACACACACACACACACACACACACATACATACACACACACACACACACACACACACACACACACACACACACACACACACACACACGCACACACACGCACACACACACACACACACACATTCATGACCTGCCCCTGCTGAAAGCCAAACCTCTACTGGCCCAGTTTTACAAACAATACTGCTAGATGCATAACAGAAACACCACAGAAGTAATGTAGTGTAATGAGCTAGTTCCTTTGGTATCTCATGACACACGACAAAAAAGTAAAACTCACTGTGGTAGAAGATAGATAGAGCTAATACTATCAGAGTAGGCTTTTTTTTTGATTATGGAGCTGGCTTACAAATTGTAGCCCTGGTTTATGGTGGTTTTATTGATTGACATTGGCATTCATGGTTGTCAAGGAGATATGTTTTTAATGTTACTTTGAATTTGTTTATGCAGTCTATTTGGGTAATGTGGGAGGCTAGGGAGTTCCATTTTGTAGCAATGCTATGTGAGAACAGGTATTGCCCAGCTCTTTTATTTGGCTTGGTTACATTTAGAAGTGATTTACTGGAGGATTAAAGGGTGCATGCAGGGACATAACTTAGACGTATTGCTGACAGTGCAGGACAGTTATTTGGTGTATAAATTAGTTTGTGGGCTAGCATTAGTTGGGTATAGCAAAGATAATTAGGGAAATCCAACCAGTTCAGTTCATTTATTGCTTGGCAATGGTGTGAACGGTTTGGCTTTCCTAAGGCAACATTTGCTATTTTATAGTAGCAGGACTGGAGCTTGTTGCTGTGAGAGGAGTGAAGGTTAGTAAAGATGGTGCTACCATAGAGTAAGGTAAGGATTAGTAAGGTGCTTGGTAGCTTTGTTTTTGTGCCATTTTCCATGTAAAGCTTATGGAGATAGAGTTTGCCAAATTTAAAGTGTGTCTTCTTTATTGTGCTGAGGATATGTATTTCAAAGGTGAGGTTATTATCAATTGTAATGCCCAGTAGTTTGGCAGATTTTACTATTTCTATTTCAGTTATGTCTTTAGCATAAATTTTGAAGTCTATGCCTGGTGCTTTTGATGATAAAAATAGAAGTTTTGTTTTTTATGGCATTTAGTAGAAGTTGAGAATTGTTTAGCCAAGATTTAATATCTCCAAAAGGCATTTTGAGTAGCTGAGAGTAGGTCATAGAAGTTGTTTGAGGTTGAGATTATAGTTGAATCTTCAGTGTACTGGACAATTTTACCGAGTTCTGTGACTTTGTAGAGGTCATTGATAAAGATGTTGAAAAGTAATGGACCCAGAATGGAACCCTGTGGGATACCTATGTTGTTTGACAGGTAATTGGATTGAGCATTTTGCTTCTTTACAGATTATCTATTTTTAAGGTATGATGTAAACCAGTTGAGGGATGTAGGGCCACAGCCAAGCTTAGTCAATTGGGTCAAAAGTTTAGTATGTGATACTGTGTCAAAAGCCTTAGATAAATCAAGTAGGATTACTGATGTAGGGTGATCTGCATCTAAGGCTTTGTTGACAGTATCAGTGAAGGAAAGTAAGGCTGTGGTGGTGCTGTGTTGTGGGCGAAAACCATGTTGACTGGGGGACAGTAGGTTGTTGTCAGTAAGGTACTTGAGTAATTGTATGTGTACACACTTTTCCAAGTATGTTGGATAAAGGAGTATAGAAATGGGGCGATAGTTAGAGGGGTTATGAGAGTTTCCACCTTTATGTAGGGGAGTGATAATAGATTTTTTTCCATAGATGTGGAACACAGCCTTCTGTGATAGAGCGGTTAACAAGAACACTTACTGGGTATGACACTGTATTTGCTGCTAGCTGTAAGTATTCTGGGGGAAGATCATCTGCAGAAAGAGAGCATGGTTTTAGCTTTTTAAGTAGCTTACATATAAGGGATGTGGGTATTGGTTGGCTAGAGAATGGGTGATTTGTGGAAGTATTGGAATTGTTGTCAGGAAGAGTAGGTGAGTTGCCAGTTTTTTTGGAGAGTCTTTGATTACGTTTTGAATTGTGGTAATAAAGTGAGGATTGAAGTTGTAGGAGATTTTTTGAGGGGTCTTGTCTGGTGCAGGAGATGGATTCTGAATAGTGCCCGAGTTAAAAAGGCTGGAGACTGATTTCCAGAATTTCCTAGGATTATTTTGTAGCAATGTTAGTCTAGAGGAGAAATATTTTTTTATCTTGTATTACTAGTTTTTTGGCTCTATATTTTTATTTGTTTGAAGCTGGTTTCATTTTGTTGTGTTCTATCTTTATGCCAAGTTTTCCATGTTTTGTCTCTTTGCAGGATACATTGGTTATTTCTGTTAGCCATGGGGCGTGATTTACTTTTGTTTGCTTGACACGTAAGGGGGCTAGACTGTTGAGTGTATCTATGAAGAGATTATTAAAGTAATTAACTGCTACATCTAGTGGAAGTGTGTTTAGAGGAATCCAGTTTAGGATTTCTAAAATGCTTGAGAATTTATTCTGGTCAAAGTGGGCAAGGTTTCTGGATGCTTTGTAGGAGTGAGTTCTGGCTATTTGAGAGTGTGTCCTGTGGGTGTATGCTTGGAGGTGATCACTTAGTATATTGGGTAGGGTTCTGGAATTGGAGTAATTGTGGGGGTGAGTAACTAACATCCAGTCTAAGACAGATTGTGAATGTGTAGAAAAGCTGTGAGTGGGAGCATTGATAAGTTGAGTAAAACTATGCAAGTTTATGCTGTTGGTTGGGAAGTTGGAGGTAAGACTTTGCCTGTTGATATTTGTATCTCCTAGGATTATAGTTTTATTTGATATATTTTGGTTTATCCATGCTAAGAATTCTTCTAAGATGGGGATGTTTTGGCATGGAGGGATATAGACTACTGCAATAGTTAGTGTTTTGTTGTTGTTTAAATGGATAGTTGCTAGGAGAAATTCTAGGTTTTGAAGGGTGGGGGCAGCTTTAGTGTAGGGAGTTATGTTTAGGGTACCTTGGTATAATAATGCAACACCGCCACCCTTTTTGTTGAGTCTATCAGATCGAATTATGTTGTAGCCTGCAGGGAGTATTTCAGTATTTGAAATATGTGGTTTTAGCCATGTTTTAGTAACTGCAATAATATTTGAGGTATGGGTAGTTAGCCAAGCATGAAAGTCAGTGATTTTATTGCAGATGCTACGAATATTTATTATTATAAAGTGGGTGGAACATGCCTCAAAATGGTATAACCCACACCCTTCTCTCTAAGGTTATAAGGTGAATAACATTAGCAGCCCTTGTAAAGTATGGGAATGGGAAGTGTACTGCATGAGAAAGGCCTCAAAATACTTTAATCTGCAAACATACACACTTACAAACACACACATTTGCCAGAAATGAGATTAGCACCCCTTACTATCTAGTTACTTTTTCTACACTGTTATGTAATGATTCCATGTGCCACAGAGCTTATAAGGCTGACTGCTGTCCAAAGGTACTTCTAAGGTGACTTACAGCAGGACTGCTAAAATATAGCAATGGGAAGTATACTGGTTGGTAATGGCCTAAAAATTATTTAACCTACAAACACACACACACACACACACACACACACACACACACACACACACACACACACATACACACACACACAGACTTACATTTGCCAGGACTGAGATTAGAGCACCTACCTATCTAGTTATTTGTACAATAGTGTTACACAGTTATTGCATGTGCCACAGAGCTTATAGGGTTGGAAACTGTCCCAAGGCACTTCTAAGGTGAATGACATCAGCAAATCTTGAACATAAGGCAATGGGAAGTTCACTGAGTGGGAAAGGCCACATAATAGACCACAATAAAATGGAGGTAGTTGAACGAAGGCCTCATAATACTTTAACCTACAAACACACACACATAAAGGCAGGGATTGTGATATTACAGCACCTACCTCAGTACTATTACACAATGGAGCTCACCTTCACTGTGGCTCAAGCAGCTGGTTACAACTAGTATGCAACTGTTCGCAGCAGGACATCACTCTCTGCCTTTCAGGGTATCCCTGTCTATGACTCACTCTGTGTGTGTGTCTCCCTGTCTCTCTCTCTCTCTCTCTTTCTATCACTGTCTTTCTCTCTCTTTCCCATGTCTGTCTGTGTGTATGCTTGAAATATTGTTCTGTGTTACCCATATACATGTCTGTGTATCACAGATGTAGATAAATCACATATGGGCCACCTACAGCTAGCTGAGGGTAATCCTCTCTGAGGGGTGTGGGTAGAGTAAGTTAAGGTGTACATAGCTGTCTGTATGCAATGACATCTATGCACAATACAGTTATATAGTCTGATGTGGGTTTAGACATGGAGTGTAATTATCTAAGTGTAGGAGTATGCTCAGTATGACCTTCTATATTAGGAGTGGGACTCCATTCCAGAGATATTTGTACTCCTGTCCAGGGTTTTGTGTGCTACAGCCATACCTCTCAATCTGTTAGTGCAAGGAATCTGGAGATAGGCTGCCAAAATGGGGGGACAATGTCCCAAACATAGGGAGATACTGCAAATATTTATCTTATTAATGTGGAACGTTGCTAGAGTAACAGGGTTTGTTATAGCAGACATTTTTGACATATATGACATTTGACACTGAAATGTAGTCATTGCTTACTGACAGAAATCCTCAGATCATCACAGTGATTTACCTGAGAAATACAAGATGTATGATGCACAGACCAAAATTATGAGCCAAACTATAAACATTCTTAACTAATCCAACCAGTTGAGAGGTGTGGCTACAGCCAATTGTCTGATAAAGCTATGTAAACAGTCCAGCACCTTAGTGATATACTGACTGGGGATCACCTGCTTGTGTGTTATTCTTCTTAACTGAAAAGTCATATCCTGGTGTGACTCGTACCTTTCAACTGTACAGCTTTTTTGAAAAATGTCCAGATCTTTGTCTCATACTTTTGGTACATTTTTCATAGCATTGTGGTTTTCTGGCAAGTTAGTGGCAAATAATTAAAGACCGAAGTTAGAAAATAATGACAGAACATTTCAGTTTCAGACTTCATAACCTTTAGAAAATTCATGTTAATACAAAACCTGTTATTCCATCAACTTTCTAAGTTTGAGGGAGCAATGATTTCAATATCACCCCTATTTTTGGGCCTTTGTCCCACTTTTATTTATGACCTTGTCCAGATTTCTTGATCTAAGAGGTTGAGAGGTATGGGTGTGGGTACAGAGTGCATTCTACTGAGCAGAGATGTCCATTATATGTGTGGTATATTCCACATAGCACTGTGATTTCCAGGTAAATCAGTGGCAGAGCTATATGGAGAATTTTGGTTACTAGGCTATTGGCCTAAAATCCCTTGTATTCCTTGCAGATGAGCGTGTAGCCCATGTTAAGGTATGTCAGCACCCAGGGACCCTGTCCAGCAAGGACACAGGTGGAATCACAGGAATGTGTTTTCTGCTTCCATGCAGTTATACAGGGAGCAATTCACAAAGGGTCAAGGTGTACTGAGGCACTTGGCTTAATGTGGACAGGGTGTGTATTCCACAGATGGAAGAATGTGTGGGACACATATCTGTCACACCAATAAGCCCTGCTGATATCACAGATCAGGTTGATGCTGCACCTATAGGTTGATTGAGTGGGTCTTAACTTCCAGATGTGCAACAGTCCCATCAAAGCAGGGTCTGGATTGCTTTGTATGCCAGATGGAGGTCACCTCTAGGAGACTGTATGAAACTGAGTAGAGGAACAGTGCTGTTAGACTATCTGTGTAGAGTAGGTGTTTGGCGTCCTAGATTCTCCTGGTGAGGAACCTCTATGGTCTCTCCAGCTGCTGCATGTACTTTGTGAGGTACATGCCAAAGGGGGCATTGTACAAAATAATTGGTCTTATAAGGATAAAATTCATGGATTTGATGACCTCTTTGTCCCTGGATGAGATACCCTTACTTTTGTGTTGGCCCATCAATGAAGCTTTCTATACAGCAGAAGCAACATGGTGCTCAGACGTCAAGTTGCTATCAACCTGGGTGGCCAAATGCCTCACTACTGATTGTGTATGTAGAACATTGTTAATGTGATAATATGTGAGGATGTTAGTCTCCCCAAAGGGGATGATGATGCATCTGTAGGCATTCAGCTTGAGGCCATTTTTCTGGTGGCAGTCATTTGTTTTGGTGAGACCCTGTTGTAGGACATACACATCACTTTGGGTATTGATGACTGTTCCCAGCTTGCAGTCACCTGCCAACTTGGTCAGCCGTAGGCCAGTGTTTTTGGCCTGCACCTCAGGGAAGTATTTTCCATATACCTTACACCCGCAAACTGATCCCTGGGGTGTGCCACTCATTACGGGAGTAATGCTTGACTTGGCTACCCCTATTATGATTATTTGGGTCCTATCAATGAACCAGTTTGCTACCTGTCTGGTAACATATGGAATGCTGCCTAGTTGACAGAGTTCATGTACTATGGTCAAGGGGGAATAGTGTGTAGAGCTTTGACTGGGTCAGGGTGGCCAGAGTGCACCATCTTTCCACCATCCATGCCTTTGTTGGCTGTCTCAGGGAAGTCTTCCAGAGTTCACTGACATACCTCCCCTTGAGAAAAGCAGCGTGTGTGGGGTCAAGTTTTTGGAGCTTGCCAATGTCCCTGTTAATAAGGTCCATGATAATTCATGATGATCCATAAAGATAATATTTCAGATGGTTTGTATTGCTATATTATTATGAGGCTACATGTTGGCCCTAGCTGTCAAACTGTCACAGATTGACATCTGGACACGCCCATATATGACAGTCAGACACAGGCCCACATATGGGGACAGGGTGCTAATAATGCTCTACCAAACATAGACAGTTGGGAGACTGGATTGGTATTTGCTTGCTTTTTCTTATGGGTATGACATCTGCTTCTCCACTGTCTGCCATTGATGTTTTGACATGAACCTTTCTTGTTTTGGAAACAGTTTGGCAAGCAAATGCAATGTTAGGACAAGCATAACAGACATACATGGCATACCTGTGGTCCTTCTGTGACAGCCTGTCATTCCAGGGGTATGGATTGTGGCCAGTGACTTGTCAGTGCTGACACAGTAAGGTGGCAGCCATTTATTACCTGGGAGTACAGTAACTTTCAGGTACCTGCTGTCCTATTAGGCACCATACCGCTCAACCTCTTAGAGCCAGAAATCTGAAGAAAGGCATAAATAATTGGGTGACAAAGGGCCAAAATTTGGGACAGGTGTTAAATATTGCCGTTACAAACTTAGATAGCTGCTACAATAACAGGTTTTGCATTAGCATGCATTGTTGCTAAAGGGTATGAAGTCTGAAACTAAAATCTGCTCATTATTTTCTGACATTAGTCTTTAATGCTTTGCCAGAAAACCACAATTTCATGACAAACAGCAAAACTATGATGCAAGGCTCCGGACATTCTGCAAAAATCTGTACAGTTGAGAGATATACTAGGTGCTGAGTAGGTTACTCTGAGCTGTGCACTGTCCACATGAGTGGCCCCCTGTCCCTGACTTGTCCATCTTTCCTGCAGTAACGGGCATTGACTTCTGGACAGTTTGTACAGGTCCTACTGTAGGTGTAGCTGACATGCAAAATAGTTGGCACAGAAAGTATTGGAACATAGACTCTGTCAACCACAGCACTGTACCTAGGCCACTAAGCAACAACAGCCAAGTGTAAGTGCTGTCCACTTCCTGACAGTATTAAGCACTCATATACACAGCTCATTGACCCCTGGATATTGTCAATGTGCAACAAGTTATCAAGTTGATTGGGACAGCCCTGGGAATGTGTGCTCTGCTGCTATTACCCTACAAACATACATTTTACTGCATTTTTATGGGGACATGGGTGTGTTGGGGGCATACCTGTCAACTGTACACATTTGCACAGACTGTGTAGATGTTGGCTTTACTATTTGACTCCATTTAGCATAGTGTTGCATCTGTCTTGGAGAATACTGGCATATCACTAAAGACTGAAGAATATAATGTAATGGCAGACATTTGAGTTTCAGACTTCCTACTCTTCACAGACTTCATGCAACTGCAAGATCTGCTGTGATATCATTGTGTAAGTCTGTAAGAGGACTATTTCATCATTGTCCCTATTTGTGGGCCTTTGCCAGACATTTCTTAATAGATTTCTATGGCTGACTTGCTGGGAGAGGCTGAGGGGTGAGTATGGGACCCCAACATTGACATCCATGCATGTGACCTATGAACCCCCCAGTTTATTTGTCCCCCACATACACTGCAGTGAGTTTTGCCAGCTAGGGGACTACTGCATATTCTGTGAAAGCCATTATTGGGAAGATATTTATTGTTGTCCCACATAACTGTCATTTGTCTGCTGCTATCCTGGTAGGCCACTCCATTTTCTTATATACATGCAGCAATACCTGAGATATGCTACCAAAACATACTACCACATTCATCTATTGTTAAGAAGAGTGACTTACCTTGTGCCTGTGGCAGTTGTGAGGATAGTGCTGGAGGGCTGACTCTGTTGAATGCACGCAGTACATGGCTTATGCATGGTAAGGTACAGGTAGTGTGATGTGTGTGGCATCCATTTTACTGTGTGTGCAAGTCAGAGAGAGGTGTCAGTCCCTGGGTCCCTAGGGTGTCAGTGTATGTGCTATGTGTTGCCTCTTTGCCAAGGCCAGGGCATACTAGGCATGCCCATGTCTGCCTACAGGGGCAGGTTCATGTGGTTCCTCCTTGGAGTCCCCCTATGCCTGTGGAGGCCTTGGCAATGGTGGGGGCACACAGTCCCCCACCCTGTGATGGTCCTGCCACAACTGTTTCCTCAGGATCATATTGTATAGCATGGCACATACTATGAACATTTGTGCACATGTGGCTGGAAAGTACTGAAAGGCTCCACCAGATATGTCAAGGCAGCAGAACTGTGACTTGAGCATCCCAAACACATGCTTTATAATGTTCTTAGTTTGTGTGCATGCCTCATTATGGTGTTCTTCAGTCGGTGTGTGTGCATTTCTGATGGGTGTCATCATCCACAGTTCCAGTGCATAGCCAGCATCCCCCACAAGATGGCCATATGGGATGTCCCCCCTGGAAAATGCCTGTTAAAGCTGTGAGGCATGCCAGATGTGGGAGTTGTGATAGGTGCCAAGGCTGCCAGCACACACATTCATGATTATGCCCTGGGCATTGTACATGACCTGACACTTGATGGAGTGATAGCCCTTGTGGTTGACATGCACTCTATCATTTTCACTGGGTGGTGCTTTGATGTGGAAGTGAGTGTAGTCTATGGCACCCAGTACCTCTGGGTAGTTTGCTACATGGTGGAAGAGATGCATATTGATGGTCCTCTCCTCACAGGTGCTGTGGAAATAAATGTGCTCACCGGCATGTGGTCGCATGGCATCCAGGAACTGGTGGAGTACCCTGGATGCAGATGCCTGTGAGACCCCCATGATGTCCCCAGTAAGTCTTTGGAAAGTACCTGTAGCTAGTATTCATAAGGCTACACATACCTTGATTTCAACTGGGGTGGGTTTCCCCTTGTTATTTCTGGGTCTGAGGTGAGGCTGGCAGAGTTCAGTGAGTTGCTGAAGTGTGCCCCTGTCCACCCTGTAGCACTCTAATATCTCCAGATCATGTAGCCCCTGGAAGGTTACCCTTGCTCTAAACACTCTTCTCCTCCTCGGTCTGGGCTGGTTGTCAGCATTATCCTCATCATCATCCTCAGTCTGTAGTACATACAACTGTAGCAAAGCAGCAGCAGCCCCTATCATTTTGTCAGTTAAAATTCCCAAGTGTGTACACCAATGGTGCAGAAGTTGAGGGAAAAACCAAACTGAAATATGTTTGCATACTTTATTCTGGTGTGTTGCAAATGCTGCCTGTGTGATTGGCTGACTATGAAATGTTCCACCTGCCAGCTATTTCACTGAGGGGTTTGAATGGGCCACTATGAGTGGCAGAGTCCATATTAGTGATTTGTAGTTAATTTCCTTTATTCTGCTTTTCCTTTTTTTTCCCTCTATTTCTACTGTGCTTAATCCCCGCAGCATGCCGTGCAAACCTGCAAACATTGCTGAGCAGAAAAGGCCCTCCCCTAGACATGAACATGGTTATTAGTTCTTGAACCAGCTAAGCACAGCTAAGCAACCTCAGACACACCCCCTTGCTTAGCTGTGCTTAGCTGATTAGCTGAGCGAAAATAGGAGCTGCAGAGCTCCAATGTGCTTACACCAAGCATGACACACCCCCTTTTCATGCCAGCTGATTCTTCTGCTTACACCACCACATTATAGCTCCTGCACAGTTAGGTACCTACAGACAGGGTCTCCCATTTTGCTGTTCAGTAAATGTAACTCATTTACATACCCCCTAATGGCTTATATCCTAGTTACAGTACTACACCAAAGCCTATGTCCTTAGCAACCACTGTTACCTGTTATTGTTATGAGTCTGCATGCTGCCCACTCTAATGGCAAAATTCATGTTTCACATTTTATTGACTTTTTACAGTTTTTTTTTTCATTTTCTGCACTATTGCATTTGTGCGCCGCTGCACTCCACTTAAATGGCTGAAATCGCCCCCCCAAAAAATTTTGATTTTTGCAATTTTAAAACAGTTGTGCATGCTAATAGCCATAGTTTAGGCCGTTGGCATGCCTACTAAATATAATAAATGCTTTACTTTGAGCTGTCATGCTCCCCGTTTTGATTTTTGCAGAAATGTACATGGTTAGTAACCAAATACATTTCTGTTGCAGACATGGCTCCAACTCAGATGCCTGTCTGCTTGCTGGATCATAAATTCACCTCATTTGTATGTTTTTCATCAGCAAATGAGGTGATTTGCATTATTCTGTGGTGTCTTCATCAGAATAGTGCTGGAAGGCTTGTGCATGCCCCCATCCTAATTTACTGGATCGCACAGGCTCCAAACTCCATGTTCGAGCCATGCCACTATGCTTACACGGAGTTTAGCTCTGTGTAAGTTTTATTGAATTCTGCCCATATTTTTTTCATTGCATAGATTTCTATATCTATTTTACTTTTCTAAATATAGTATGCAACTCACAACACTCTAGTCTCTACTTTTTATGGCAATAAAGCTCTGAAGTGCTTGGCACCAAAACTATTCTATTTATAATCTCTGCTCAAGCTAGCTAACAGTTTGTGTGAAGGAAAGATGCCCAAAAGTTTTAAATGCTGTCTGGCTTGGGTAATCCTTGGAAAGAATGACCATTTAGTTTGGGTTAAGGCCACAGTGATCTATTTGAACACCTACTCTTATGGGAAGTTCACTTAATCAATTGTACTTTACTATGCCTTCATTTTCTTACTTCTGTCAATTTGCAGTGAATGTGGAAAGTTCAGTACAAGGCACTCCCTCCTGTAATTCAGAACAATTTAAGGTTATGTTAAATTCTTCACCACTATCTGTTTCCATTATTTTTGTTTTACATTTAAATGGAGTGGCAAACTTGAGTGTGCTCACGGAAAGTTTACTGAAAGAAGGATGGGAGAGGAGGGTTAGCTGCAAAATTCCATTGGGCTAATGTCAGTTAAAAACAGAAAACAATTACCTATATTTTGTAGTGTCTGCCATCAGTCACAAAAAAAAATTGCAAGCCAAATAACAGAACAGCATAACCAATAAGCAGTAATAGGAGGTTTCAAAAATATTAATATTCTAGTGGCAAGTACAGCTAAATTTTACAGGGTCCATGCCAATTGGTTGAAGGCCTCAATTGTTGAAACCCATATGGCTGAGACCATATGGTCAACAATTTGGTTCATCTAACCATTTTTTGACTGAGATCACCATACTTTATGCATTGGGAAATGTGCCCTTTTCCCCATGGTAGTGTGATCTCAGAGATGATATAAATAATTAGGCAGTCTGCGAGTATAGGATGGGCTTACCCCCCACCCACATAAATGTTGTTTGTGGTTGTTGTGTGGATTTACATCAATTTTTCATTTAACTGCCTTGTCAACCATATGGTCTCAATAATGTGTTTTTTTGATAAACTAACATTGATCCACAGGATTCACCCAGTACTGACTGCTCACCAACAGCTGAAAATGAATCTCAGCAAATAGTCATCTAGTCCAAAAGCAGAGCGTCACAGTTCACAAGCGCAAATAAATCCAGTACTTTGGATGCCCTTTGGATGCGAAATCAACAGTTTATTGAATAATCCACAAAGTGCAGCAATAGAAAGGCAATACAACTTATTTGCGCTTGTGAACTGTGACGCTCTGCTTTTGGTTTTGGTTTGTTTTGGCGCCACTTGCTCCTGTTTTGTAAATAGTCATCTAGTGTTTAAATTTGTAGCATACTGGCATTGAATGCAATAAATGTGCAGGAGCTAATTAATACACTATCTGCTCAACACAGATGTGTCATACCCCCCATGAATTACATTTGCAAACTTTTGCTGTTGATACTGTAATATTGCTAACAGGACAAATGTAACTCAATAAATGTGTGAAGAGCCAAATACATATGCATCTACTCAATATAGCTATGCCATATGACCTATGACTTTCTTTTAAAGATTTTTTTCTGTTAAAGACTGAAATACTGCTTGCAGGACAAAATTAACTCTGTTATACAGACAAATTATTAAGAAAACATAAGCAAAAATAAAAAAAAAGTACTGCAACCGTTAGTTTTGTTCAGTAGCTTAACTGTAACCATAAGTTTGCAAATAAAAATATTGGCAAAGTGAACATTGGAACACAAGAAGCATGCCAGATTGCACTCTTATAGTTATTTTCACCCACTTTACTAAAGGATGCTGACATGCCATCATTCCCTCCTTGAAGGTGCATTAGAGTTGCAGGAAGCTTCTCTTGAAACCTCCCTGAAGCATACAAACATCAGGTTCATCCAAAAGACAGTCTGATCCATCCACCCACCATTTATTTTGGATAGAAAGTTTCTACCACCTTTTTGTTTGTGTTTTAAGCAACTGTTGGGAAACCAGTCTTTTCTGTATGTATAGCCAGAAATTTTTAAAGTCAGGTATTTTCTTTTTTTTTTCTTTTTTGTTACTTCTTTTCCATAATGTCTTATTTTAAGAGGATGTTGGTATTGTTTTCTTAGGAAGTGTGTGCTTCTTACTTTTCAGGTTTTTCACTCAGTTGGTCAGTTTAACACCTACTCTTATGGAACGTTCACTTACACAAATGTATTTACTGTGTATTCATTTTCTTACTTCTTGTTATAGTTCTAATTCATGATGAAATAGATTGGACAATGATTTCAAATGATCAAAGGATTTGAAAGGGTTGATAATATCAAAGAGATTTGTTAAGCTTATTACAATAATTACAATTTGGAAAGTTAATTTCATGTTTCATCCCTAGGACTGGGTGTGATGTTTTACTTTCTGGGGTATTTGTGTCAGTAACTTTCTTTGCTCCACCTAAGTAATGCATGATTACTCTAACCCTACCTCTGCTCCTAACCCAGTGGTGGCTGGTGACTTCAAATTAAAGGGGGGGGGCTGCAGAAGACAGCTGACTAGGTGGGGCCAGTGGGAAGGGGTGGGGCCAACTAGAAAGGGGTGGAGCTATGCTCAAAACCACAACAACTGGAACTTTAAATACGCTGCCCTAAATGCCAAACCGCCATTATGAGAGTCCAATCAAGGCAAAATGAAGTGTAGAAGAAAAAAAAATTAAATGCATTGGCTACATGACAGCTTATTTAATATCTAGATGGAAACACAAAGGTTATGAGGCATGAAAAAATAAATTACTTTTTAAATACATTACTTGAATGTCAGTCAAAATCAAGTATAAAAAAACAAACAGCACTCGTCAAATCACTTCTCCTTGCAGTGCAGTTCCAATTATAATTTATATTCAGCTTTATAAAATTACCAAGTAACATGCTGAAAGTAGCAATCTGTGATACCCCTACTTGTAAAAATGTTTCTTATCCAAAAAAGACCTGCGGCCTGACAACAACTATCTACTTGTTTCATGGGGAAGACATGAACAAAGTAAAAAATGAACAGCAAACAAGAAACACGCTCAAGATAAATTGCTTAAAGGATCACTGCACAGGTTATGGACCATAGATTAGCATTCTGTTTAGTTTATGGGTAAAGCCTGCAAAGATGACTGCAAGTCTCCAACAAAATGTAATGAGCTTCTGAAAATACTGTAATCCTGTCCTTTATTACAAATACTGTCATATGCATTTCATTACCCAAGGCTTATACATTATCTAGTTATGTAAATATTCTCTGCATGGCAACAAAAAAGACTTTCAATATTGGTAATTCTTTAACAGTATTCTTATTAAAATGTACTTGCATCTTACAATCTCAAGCTTACCTGATGGTCATTAAAGCATTGCTACCTAAACACAGAGCAACAGGGCACTGCAACAGCATGCATTTTCGAAATAATAAGAAGCATAAAACAACAGTATAAAAATATGACAGAAAACCAGAACATTCTGCAAAATCAAGGACAGATGAAAAGCCACTGCCATACGTGTGCCCCCCTTGGATGGGGGAATACTCTGCACACTTACACTGCATAACTGCTCCTTGCCTTGCTTGGACACATCAAGAGTCACTATATGGGGGAGTGGGGTGCAACAAGTATGTCACAATTTGAAATGTCTCTGGCTGATGGTGATGGCTCTGACACTCATACCTCTCAACCTCAGAGCAAGAAATCTGGACAAAGCCATACATAGAAGTGGGATGCAGGCTCAAAAATAAGGACAATTTTTAAATATTGCTCTTATAACCTTAGAAAGATAGTAGAGTGGTAATAAGTCTTGCATTAGTATAAATTTTCTGAAGGGTATCAAATCTGAAACTCAAATGTCTGCCATTATTTGTTAACTTCAGACTTTAATGATTTGCCACTAATTTGACAGAAAACCACAAATTTATGAAAAACAGAATAACAATGTGATGCAAAAATATAAAATTGCCACACAATACAGCTGGGACCCTGTCAAAGAAGGGGCACCTTTTTAATATTAGTACTGTTAACTTGAGCAGCTGACAAAATTAGAGAAGCTACATGCGTTTTTTAAATAAAAGTAATCTATAACTCTGATTATTACAGTTATTTATAATTGCAAACCCTCCACGTTATCATCCAAAATTGCTATTTTGTGGAGGGATTATTAGGGGAAGAGCAACATTTTGAGCCCAAATTGGGGACAATTGAGAGATTTGGATATTCCTAATTCTATAAAGCAATTTATTTGCACGTACCTCTCAACCTCTTAATGCAGGAAATCTGAACAAGGCCAAATATATTGGGGGAATATACAAACAGTACTAAAAATTGCTCTTGTATAAACTTAAGACAGTTGATAGAATAACAGACAGTTGATAGAATAATAGGTCTTACTTTAGCATGCATTTTTCTGAAGGTTATGACGTCTGAAACTTAATGTCTGTCATTATTTAGTGACTTTCTTCCTAAATGATTTGCCAGAAAACCACAAATATTCTGAGGAACAAACCAAAAATAAGAAACAAAAATCTACTAATTCTGCAAAAATCTGGACAGTTGAGAGGTATAGTTTAGCTGGGGCTGTCTTGAGTTTGCTGCCCTTCCCCCCTCACAAAATCATGGTCGAATGGAGCCTTTCCCCTGCAGCCATTCCAGTGCCCAATTCCTTGGTTATTTCACCCATTTACCATAAACACTAATGTGCATACTGCTTTACTTCTGCAATGATTTGGATTTCATTTTAAAGTTTTATTTTGCATTTTACAGCACAAACACTAATACATATCTGCTAAACAAAGCAATGCAGCCTCACAATGAAAATAGACTTGGCATTAAAACTTCTCTGCCCTTGAAACTCACATTCATTAAAACAGCATTGAAACCCACATTCGAAGAAAATACATTTTGCCAGTGGCAGATAAAAATTAACTTTGGGCCATTTTTAAATCAAAGGCCCCTTGCACATGAAACATACACGTGCTCTTTGATACACCTTCCTGATTGTATTACATTATATTCCTTGTACAATACAGTACAGTTGTTAGATGGTGTTTTAAATGTATTGTTTTGAACATTTTTCCAGTAAACAATGAAAAAAATGCATCTACCAATAATGACAAAACTGCCCGATTCAAAACATTTCCATCATAAAAGTCTACTCAGACTTCTGCAGTCCACCAATATCAGTAAATATGCACAATCTCTGAAGTAGTAAAAGTCATCTAAATAATTCCACATTAAAGAAATCTGTAACTAATGAAGAGGTTGCTGCTAGCAAGCAACTTTATATTTCATTGTTTCATCTACAAGTAAAGTGCCTGTTGCCCTTGAGGAATAAATTGTTTATGTTGTATTAAAAAATTATAAGCTAGTAATATTGAAATAGGGAATGGATGGCAAAATGATAACAGATTAATAGTTACTAGGTATCTTCGCCAAAAAAAAAACTGCAGCATCCACCCCCGTTTACAACACAGTACAGTATCAGCAATGCATCTATCTACTGTGGGAGTAGAACCCACAGCCTTCTGCATCAAAAGTAAGCACGCTTCCTGTTGTGCTATTACCAACACAAGCAAGCTCAGCATACGCAGCACTAATCTTTTGTTCCCCTGAAGCTTTCAGCTCCTTATAAAATCTACTCGACACTCAGCTGTATCTCTTAACTTTGCAGCACAAGAAATCTGGAAAAAGCCAACATTTATTGGGGGGAGGAGGGGAGACAAAAGCCCAAAAATCAGGGACACATTTTAAACATTGCTTGTATAATGTTGGAAAGTTGCTAGAATAAAATGCTGTGTTGCTACCAGACATATCACTGCCAAGTATGGAACCCAGGACCTTGTGAAAAACAGTCAGAGAAATATACCACTATGTCAAATCAGCTATTTAGTGAAAAAGAGTAAGACTGAAACTTAAATGGCTATCATTTAGTGAATTCATTTCTCACCATAGCTCTCAACCTTAGCAAAAAAACCTGGATGAAGCCAATAATGGGGGAATACAGTCCAAAAATAGGGACACATTTCAAATATCCATCTTATAAACTTAGAAAATTGCTAGAATAAAATGTTTGTGTTATCATGTACTTTCGAAAGAATATGAAGTCTGAAATTCAAATGCCTGTCATTTTTATTTAACATTTGTTAACCAGGAAAGTCCGACTTGGAACAAAAGTCAGTTTTCAGCACAGGCCCAGGCAGAAACATTCTAGACACAAGTCTTTGTAAGATGAGTGGACATGCCGACCCCACACAGAAGACATCCCAGCCAAGAATCAAACCAAAGAAGCTATAGTTATCAGGCAACAATGCTACCACTGCACCACTGACTGTGTAAGGAAACAAAGCAACAGAAACCACAGATTTTAAGAGGAACAGAACAGAACAAATATGAGGCAAAAATATTTTCTAAGATGGGAGGACACACAGACTCCACCCCAGCCAAGAATCAAATCAGAGAAGCTATAACTATCAGACAACTATGCTACCCCTGCACCACTGACTGCACCACTGACTAACTAACAAAAACATACAAACCACAGATTTTATGAGGAACAGAACAGAACAAATATGAAGCAAAAATCTGTAATTTTTTTTACAAATGGTAGTGGGTAGGGAATTCAGGCCCTTGCCACCTGCATACAAGGTACAGGCCTCAAGCCTGAGGTATTCCCTACCACACCACCATGAGTTCTCTCTAGCCACTAGTATACAGCAACTGGGGCATTACACACACTAGAAGCTCACCTTCATCTCTTTCCTGCTGACGAGCCCGAGCATAACAAATCCATTGAGCCAAGAAATTCAGTCCCCTACAATATCCATTGAGCCCTGTAGTGTAGACAACAAATTGTGCTAATGAAGTCCTGTGTACGTTAGCTGCAGCACTAGTTAAACGCAATTGTTCCAGTGCACCTCATTAGATGCTGTGCTAGTTAAATGCACCTTGATTGGTCCACCCTGCTGCTGCTGCAGTCTGGAGTACCTCCATTCTGTGACATCAACACCACTAAGACTGCTGGGCATCTGCAGGGCAGAGATGTCTTTCCCCCTATCTAGACTGCTGTGAAAGCAGTCTGAGTGCTCCTGTGCATGTGCGGAGTACTTCCAGGAATTGCGGCGATCATAACATGTTTTCTTTACTTTGTTTTTGTGTTTCTTTAATTTAATTTATTTGTTTTCTAGGTGGGAGGGCTGCAGTCTTGCAGTCCTATAACATGGGCCTCCCCTGTCCTAACCCTAACTATACACCATACCTTAAAAAAGTCCTTTCTGTAACACTATCACTACCACTCCTCAAGTCAGCTCAAATACACACATACTCTCATATCACTAAACATATCCCCTACACACACACACACACACACACACACACACACACATACGCACACACAGGCACACACACGCACACACACGCCCACACATGCGCACACAAGCACACATACACACACACACACACACACACACACACACACACACACACACACACACACACTAAATCTATTCCTTTACTTGATCTTAACTGTAACTCTAACTCATGCATATACTAAATCTATCCTTTACTCTAACCCTAAAACACACACTCACACATATACTAAATCAGTCCATTTAAATTAACACCTACTCTAGCACTAAAACATGCTTACACACACACACACACACACACACCCACACACACACACACACACACACACACACACACACACACACACACACACACACACACATACACACACACATACACACACACACACTAAATCTAATCCCTTACTTGATCCTAACTGTAACTCTGTCTTACGCATATACTAAATCTGTCCTGTTACTCTAATCCTAAAACACACACTCACACATACACTAAACCAATCCATTTCATTAACACCTACTCTAGCACTAAAACACACACACATGGACCATGCATGCACATACACACACACACACACACACACACACACACACACACACACACACACACACACACACACACACACACACACACTCACTGACACAGACTCAAACTCCCAGCTCTGCCACAAACTGTCTTACCATGGGTAACCAACCTCTAAGTCACCCACCCGATATGCCATTTGCACAAACAACATTACATGTCTTTACCTACGCATACACCTGTTGATTAAGTTAACTGTAACTGTATAAAAATAGTTTGCTGAACAGCAGTTTGGTTGAATTCTAAACAACTTGCCCTGGATTATGGAAAATGTGAGCCACACTTGTTTTTGAATTACTAGTACTGATTGACGCATTTGTGAGGTCACTAGTGTATAATTGCATGGCTTTTCCGTGGAAGGAGCAATTGCCAATATATCAGGGATATTCCCTTTCCCCATTATGATGTGACCACAGACATGGGGAATGGTAGTGACGGTGTTGGATGTAAATCACTCTCTCCTGAAAAAAACTTTTTTTCCAGATTTTCATTTTATTCCCATTTCTCATGAATACTGTTTATATTCAAGAGTTTTCACTCACAAGTCATCACTGTTGTGTGAGGCAAACACCTTTTAGAAGCCCTTGAATACTCATTTGGCTGAATACTCATTTTGCCCAAATGATTGAGATATTATACAATAAAAAACACCCAAAACCAAATGTTTCAGAAAAATGTTACACTTCTGTACAATCCACTTGGAGATGTTGCCACTAAACAATCTTTCCTTAAATAAAACAACTCCATGTTCACAAACCTACAAAGAGAAAGAAATATATAATAAAGGAATTGCTGCCAGTGCACAGAGAAACTACAATATCCAGGTTAGCTGTATACCTAACAGTAATCAATGGGTTCAACTCTTAAGTTTCTACTTCTGTTATAAAACTGTCACAGTCAACTAAACTGATGTTCAGTCAAATCAGCATTCAGCTTAATAAGATATCAACAATTTGGGCTCAGTCATTTCAGGATTTGATTAAATGGCATTCAAATAAATGTCAGGGATCTGTATGTACATAATTATGATGATAGAAAAGACTAGCAAATATTTTAAGGAATTTTTATCTTACGATTTTTGAGTGATAATAACTTCTTATCCACACTACAGACATCAGTAATAATTTTTCTTTGGATTTAAAATGATTTATATGCACTTTACCTCAAGTGTACATCATTAGAAAAAATTCTAGACTCCCCAGCATCATCTTTGATGAACATCTGATATTCATTTGGGTTAATGTTACCAAATTTAGATTACGGAATGAACAAGATTTGCAATGCTTTATTCGTTGCTAAGAAAAGTTTCCAGAGAACATTTTTAAGCCCAAAAGTGAAAAGGCAGACACTAGGGAAAGTGTTTTGAAAAACGGGCATTTTGCCATGCAAATGCTAAGTGACTTCACAGAATTTTGTAAAAGTTATAGAATCATGTGCTCCAGCGCTGGTGAAATGCTGACTTTTTGCTACTGACTTGATTTTTATTATGTTGATGACTTAATCTGTGCAAAAGATACTTGTTACTCTGTTTTAAATTTTCTTGTACTTTAAAAGAAAAATATTCCTTAGCAGCAGAGCTAAAACATATAAGAAAAAAAACACAATAAGGTTACAAGCTAACTTTATTATAGGGTTTTAATGTGTTATCTTTTTAGTAGCCGTTGGGAGTCTATTCATGCACACAGCATATTTTTCTGTTTAGAATTGTAGTTTTAACTTCCTGTCCTGGTATTACCTTCTTTGTCATGGTTGCTGACTTAGACATCTCTTTGACTTTTTACCTTTGTTCCCTTTAGTCTCCAATTCTCCAATATTGTCATTAGACACCATCCTATACAAACTATTTTTGTACATCACATATTGCCCCTTAAATTTTTTGTTGCTGAAAATTTAAGACTGCTTTTATTAAGCTTTGCTGATGGCAGAGGCAATTGTTTATTTGCATGACAGTTATTAAGGTTCAGATTTCATACATGACTTCAGAAGAATCCAAAGTGATATGTATCAGTATCTGTATCTGTCTATTCTGCTACAGTGCAGAATGTCAGTCTGTGAAAATATTGATTGTTTTGGGGAGGTAACAAAATGTTGACTGTGAGAAATGCTGACTTCAGATTATATCAAATGTGATTAGGTAGTTTTGTTTGTTTAGATCTTTTTGTTTGTGACTTATTTGAAGGAATATGTGTTGGTGCATTTTCAGTTGCCATTAGACGTTGGTGCTTTTCAGTTGCCATTAGAAGAATTCACTGCCATTTCAGTTTGACTGTGCACAGGAAGTACTTTTCTCTTATTTGAGTATTTCTCCTTTCTCCATGTTTGTGTGACTGAAATCTGTATCTATCTGCTTTGGAAGTTTTTTGGATGAGTGATTGTTTCATGGCTAATCATGCAATCAACATTCTGTGGTGGTGATTTATTTTTTCTATTTTGAGGATCATTGTTTGATAGATTGAGTTATCTTTGTATAATTTATTCATATATTGGTTACTTTGCGATTAACATTTTATAATGAAAGTTTTTTTTTTTGTTTTTTTTTTAGGTTGTTCCCCTACTCTGTAATTAACAATTTGGAATGAATAATGAAACGTATTTATTTGTGTGTGTGTGTGTGTGTGTGTGTGTGTGTGTGTGTGTGTGTGTGTGTGTGTGTGTGTGTGAATGATGTTTGCAAAGATATTACCTAGTTAATTTTCCAGATGTTAACAAGTGTCTCTAATGAAAATGTTCCATCAGCCAACCTCCTCAATTCCCGATGGCTATATGGTAACATGAATTGTGAAACAATATAAAAAATATTCCTTATTAGAACATGTTAATAATTTGTGCATAAGGAAGACATCAGGGATCTAATTTAGCACTTAGTTATTTCTGGCACCACAAATATAGTCATATAATTACTCCAACAGAGCTGCTAATGTTGGCATCTCTGAATGAAACTCTGCAGAAATATAAAGGCTGTGAAATGCTCTCCTATTGAGAGATGGCATGACTTTTATGTTCTTTGTGATAAACTCCTAAATTAATATTGTTCTTTAGTCTGTTGTGTTGTGTATATCAAGAGGCCAAAATATGTCAAATTCTGAAGAAAAGAATTTCCAGAAAACAGCAGAATATGCATTTATATCAGTAAAAACAATGTTCTCTGTGAGCATATTTGGATAGATAATACTATTGAAAAATGCAAAGGTATGCTATTCAGCATTCTCTCAGTGACCTGTGAAAGAGGAGCCTTCAAAAGCAGACAGTAAAGGACTTTCATTTTTATGGAAATAGTAGTTTTGGAGAGAAAGACATACCAAAGTTATTTTTCATTGCATAAAGTCTGAGACTTGTTATTTAAAAAAAAAATGATTTTCAGCTTTACATTTATGTATGCTCTTTATAATGGCATTACATTTTATGTGGTAAAGTATCAGTCAGTTCATACAGTTAAAGGTAATTTCCAAGTAGAGTCGTGATATAGCAAGCGTGTTCCTACAAGCAGAATAAAAAATGTGGTTCTCCAGGATTTTGTTGCTGATAGCAATTTTGACAACATTCTGTAGCAGTTATGGCCACAAATGTGAGCTACAGACTTCATCACTTGAGTCGTACTTCAGAAGAGGTGACATTATCATTGGTGGTCTTATTTCACTTCATCTAAGTTACAGCTACCCAGACGCTACCTTCGCAGAACATCCACAGCCTATTATCTGCAGAATGTAGGTATTAATGTGCTTACACTTTTTATTGTTATACACCTCTTTACACTATTTTACCTTAATACAAGAACATACTTTTTTTTTCTTTGTCCTTTTGCTATAGACATGCATTATAGGAGCAGAGGTGGGATGTGCACTAATAAACTTTAAACTCTAAGACTGAGATATATCTCATTACCACAATTTATATCTCATCTGATTCAGTGAAAGTTAGTATTCTGATGTCCCCCAAATGCAGCCAGTAATATATCAGCTAATATTACTTCTTGTCAATAAATGTGATTATTCTACCACCAGCATTTCCTCTATCATTTGAGGGATGATAAAAGTATTATTCTTAGTGGTAATTCAAACATGAAGAAGCTCCTTCTGTGAGCACGTCAAATATATGGATAAATAGATACTGTAGTCTAGAAGAATGCGTTCCTTACAAGAATGGAAATCTTTGGTCAGAACAATGTTTACCATATGCTGACTCAACTTGTGGCAACATGAATTAGCTATTCCTGTCCCAGAAAGTGACTAGTAGCTTGCAAAATACATCACGTTTACTGTGAAACTCTTGTGAACCACATGTTATTGCACTTTTTGTACATACTAAATTTACTTTTAGGAATTTGATTCCTAATTAACTTCATTACTCAGTTGTACAAGGCATACTTTTTTGTAGTTTCTTTTCATGGCATTTAGTGTCTTGGCTATCTTCCAGTTATATCAGTAATCATATTTTAACTCTTAATAATACCCTTTTTTAAATACGTCTACCCTTCAAATTTTCTCTATTTTATCACCCAACCATTTCTGTTTCTCTTTGATTAAAAAAAATGCTTGTACTTTTAAGACCATCAGTCCTTGTTTGACTTTACATGCATACATGGCTCTCCAGATTTTTTGAGCATTCTAATTAATGTCTAAACTTTGAACTTAATCCCAAGTTAACACTCTCTTTATATAGCCTCCTCCAAGGCTTCTACAATTTTCTTCTCTTTTTCTTCTTAAAAGTTGTACATCTTTCAAAATAATGACATTAAATAATGACAAAATTATAGGAACTACTTACTTTAAGAAAAACTCAAATGAAGGACTGAAGGATCTTTAGTAATGTTCTATTATATTCATAGATTCATTGGGTTTTCCTAGGCTAATGACCACCAGGATCATTATAAGCTAACTTTGCAACCCAATCAATTTTGTACCCGAGTACCTTGGAGCCTGCATGGTGGGGTATGTTAGTAAACAAGTAGCTAAGGGTTTTTCTGTGTGTGTGTTTCTAAGCTATATAGGAAACTCACATACAACTAATTAGAATTGCAAGAATGTGTTCTGAATGCAATGTTTTTCTCCAAGAGGTGGAATACATTTTTAAGATACACCTAGATTTGTTATTAAGACAGGTAGGAATTTTAAAGAGTTATTAGAACACCCCAAAATCCATCCCACAGACTCCCGTATTAAGGGCACTAGAAAATGTGTTGGCTGTGGACAATGCTCACACATTCTAGAAGAAGAATGTGTACACTTACATGGGTTTCCTTACAACATTCCCTTAGCATGTGGCAATTGTGTTACCAAAGGAGTGGTTTATATCAAAAGTAAAAAAAGTCAAAATTAACTTTATTGTCATTTAGATCTACACAAGTGTAGATTAAATGAAATTCTGTGAAATTAGCTCATCAAGGGACAGACAAAAAAACATAGAAAGAAATCATTTAAAACAACATATGATACTACTACCACCATCTTATAAATCAACTCTACACTTAAGTATACAGCTACAGCTATTCCTAGAAACATACACTTGTTAACATACTAAAAATACACATCTAGTAGCAAAGTTCAGCTAACGGTATTGTGCATGAACCATGTACAACATTATGGGTGAACAAGCACATATCACTAGCAGTTAAAGAAAAAATATTGCACCTGGGTTAGTAGTATAAATTATAATGATAGGCTGGGCTTAATGAATAATAGATAAAATAGTATTGCACAGTGAATGGGAAGTTCCAGTAATCAAGCCTAATGTTGGAATTAAGCAGTCTGATCACCTTTGGATAAAAACTATCCTTGAAACTAGTTATCCTGCATCAAATACTGATGTATCTTTTTACCCGATGACAGGCTCATAAACAGACTGTTTGCAGCATAAGTTGCATCATTTAGTATTTTGGTGCCTCTCTTTAGGCTCCTCGATGTATAAAGATCCTGGATTTTGAGCAAGCTAATGCCAGTTATCCTCTCACCAATTCTCACTGCTCTCTGCAGTGATTTCTTCTTATCAGTGACTGAACAGCTCCCATACCATACCAAAAAAATCTAATTTATATAGCACTGTGTGAAGGATGTTTATTCCTTTGACATCTTCTGCCTCACAGAAATTTGGTTAAAACCTGATACTAAAGATAACAAAATCATCCCCCTAGGATATAATATATTGAGACAAGACCGTATTAAACGTTAAGGTGGGTGAGTAGCAATCTTATATAAAGATGGACTTCAGATCTCCTCTTTACCTTATAACCCGCCGCAGGAAAACAATGCAGAAATCCTTATCTCCAAATTTCAAATCAACCCCATCAAATCACTATATATCATCTGTATCTATCTTCCTCCTGGTAACAATACCAATACTATCGAGGATATCCTTAGCTGGGTGTCCTCTACTTACCCACAAGAAACAATAATACTAGGTGACTTCAACACCGACTGGAAAACTGTCAATGCTGAAAATCCCACAGTCCATATTAATCTTCATGGCTTAAGTCAAATAATTACCTCTACAACCAGAATCAACAAACCTAATAAAAAGGAAACCACCTTACATTGGATTCTTACTATTAATCATAAACAAGCTTATAAGGCAAGAACTCTGCCTGATGATGTAATTGATCACACTTTCACTTACATTATAAGGCAAAAGAATGATATTTTTAACCCCTCCACATATAGGATATCACGGACCAACAAACACTTTAACCCAGTACTATTTCAAAACGAACTAAGTGCCTGTGACTGGAATCCTTTAAAATCCCTCCCACTTGATGAAGCTGCTAAACATTTCAACTCTAAATTCTTAGCTATCCTCGATAGGCATGCTCCTAAATGTTTCATCAGAATGAAAACCAAACCAGCCCCCTGGCTTTCTAAGGAAATCAGACAAAAATGTTGTTTAGAAACAAGTCATGGACTAAATGGAGAGCTACCAAAACTCTCTCTGGCCAACAAAACTTTAGGCAGCTTAGAAATACTACAAAAAAGGCCACACATACTGACAAAAATAACTACTATTGTAAATTACAGCAAATCCACCAAAACAACCCACAGAAGTTCTGGTCAGGAATCAATAGACTCTTACTCCCAGGTCACTCTCATACACTAACCCTACTAGGGTCCGATCATAATACCTCCCTCCAAATTGCTAATGCTTTCAATACTTTCTTCACTGAGACCATACAGTCACTTGCCAGTCAACTAGCCCCAGATAAATCAAAACTTCATACCACCAGTCCTGGCTCTCTTCCAACATTTAAATTGCAACCCATCTCTACAGCTCTCATCTTCAAATCCATCCAAAAACTGAGGCCTTGCACTCATTCTGCTGACCAGCTACCATCTGAATACCTGCAAAAAGCAGCCAAAGTTATTGCATACCCAATATCCATCCTTATTAATAGAACCATTAAAGAGGGGTCCATCCCAGAAATCTGGAAAATCTCCCATATTATACCCCTACAGAAAGGTAGTAACTCCAAAGATTATTCTAACTATCGGCCTATAGCCCCTTTATCTCCCCTAGCAAAAATTATGGAGAAATGTGTTCATCATCAGCTATTAGACCACTTAACTCAACATAACATTCTAGCTAACTGCCAACATGGCTTTAGGCCATTTCATAGTATCACTACCGCCCTCTTATCTTTCACAGATTCCATCAGTAGAAATCGCAACAATAATATCCTCTCATCTGCACTCTTTATCGATCTCTCAAAGGCTTTTGACATAGTTAACTATACCCTTCTTATTAACATTCTAGATTCCCTTTCCCTTGATACTTTGACTATCCAATGGTTCAAGTCCTACCTCAGCAATAGGAAACAGGCAGTTCTCTGGGATCAGAACTTATCATCCCTCCTGCCAGTCACTCTTGGAGTCCCTCAGGGCTCTATTCTAGTACCTCTCCTTTTATCACTATTCATTAAGGACCTGCATGTAGCAATTCCTCAAGTCACCTGTATACAATATGCAGACGATTTGACAATCATATGTTCAGCTAACTCCCCCGCAGAACTACATTCTTCAACTCAGAAGGTATTCAACATAATTGAGACTTGGTTCTTGAAATGTTGACTCCTTCTAAATACCAAAAAAACTAAGCTCCTACTCTTTGTACCTACTAGTAAGTCCTCCCCAGTAGACTTCTCAATCAGTTCCAACAACGGTACCCTCATATCCCCAGACTCCACTACTAAACTGCTAGGAATTACTATTGATAATAACCTTAACTTTGACAGACATATAAACAACACTATAAAATATGTAAACAAAAAAAATGGCTCCTTATACAGAATTAAACCCTTCTTAACACCATCAGCCAGAACCAAAATTGCTCACTCTCTCTTAATTTCATCTCTTCTATATGCCTCACCCACTTACACTAACCTAAAAAAAAATAACCTTATCAAACTAACTAAGTCCTAAATTCCTACAATAGTATTGCCCAATTTGCTACTGGCAATCCCTTTAGAACCCACCACTGTCTGAATCTACTACAACTAGGCTGGCTAGAACTACAAAATCATATATTATTTACTCAACTCACCATTGCCTACAAGCTATTTTACCAACCTAACATCACTCCTATACTCTCTAACCTCATCATCCCCTACAAAAACCTAAATTCACTACGCTCTTCTAGCAAACTTCTAGCCACCATAACAAAGTCCAACAACAAAACAGGGGATTCCTTGTTCTCTAACACTGTAGGTAAAAACTGGAACCTTTTACCTATAGAACTAACCTTACTTCCCACTCTGCCTCTCTTTAAACAAAACCTCAAAAACCACCTGAAGATCCATTGGTTATGCCCCTGCACTAACCCTGATTAATCCTTTGATTCATTACTTCTCGCAACTCTTTCTCACTTTTCTTCCTAAACTCTGCTGCATATCCCTGTAAGGACTGTGCTGTAAATAGTATTCCTAAAACAACCTGTTGAACTATTTACCTATGTATTATACTGTATATTGACTTGTCTTATACTGTCTGACACTGTTTAGTGTAATACTTCTCTTTATTATTACATTCATATCTTTTATCTTTTTACACTGTGTATATATTGTTTGTACATTCTGTGTGCTACTATCGGAGCTTTTCTCCCGGGGCCTCTACTGAAAATGGAAATATATCCAGCTAGACTAGCCCGGTTAACAAATGTAAAATAAATAAATGTAAACTAACATGTTCCAATGATTACATTGGTAAAACTGAATGAAATTTTAGGAAAAGAATTTATGAACATTTTTATGCCATTTTAAAGCAAAACTCTAAAAACACATTATTCAAAGACACACACAGGCGTATACTAATTGGAAATTTAAGTCTGGCATATTGGAAGTAGTCCCACACAATGAACATGGTGGTTCTTGGGAAACCAGAATTGAGCACAAAGAATTCATCTGGCAGCTCAGAGTGAATGCATCTAATAATTAGGGCTTAAATGAACATGTTTGTATTGTCCATTTACTCAGATCTAGAGCTGCCAGATTATGATGAATTTTTAAATATATTTATACAATTTTTAAACAAGCATTGCTTTTTATATTTTTATTTACACATTCTTTAGATAAACAACTCCTTGATGGTATTTTTCACACACAGACACACAGACACACACACACACACACACACACACACACACACACACACACACACATATATATTTTTAATACTGCGTAGATAATATTGATACAGGTTGAATTAATTTGTTTGATTACCTTTGGACATTTTACATCACATGATTTGTTCAACAAGCTAATTAAACTGGTTCAGATGTATAGAAGATGGTTCTGACCAAGTCCTACTGATTTTTAGGGACAAAAGTGTTTAACCCTTTTTTACTTTTACTTTATGTCTATTAAACTTCAAATCTGTACGTTTGGAAACTGAGTTTGAAATTTTACTTGGATAACCATTATTTATACAAAACACTACATCGGCCTTTTGTTTTTCTTGTATGGTTTACTGGTGTATAGCTGCATAGTCACACTCTACAAGTGTTTGGTGTTTCTTGATATGCATGTTACATTGCTTGACAAAGTGCTTATGTGATATAATATATAATTATATATTATATACTATATATTATTATACAATATATAGTAATATAAAATTATGCTTGTATAATACAAAGTTGTATTATACAGAACTCCCTATGCCCTTAAAGTAAGAATACTCTGAATGTAAATATGTGTAGCAACACATCTATCTGTCTAGTGAATTATTATATTATTATTAATGCAAGGTATGACAAATACTATGAAGACCAGTTGGAGAATAGCTGGGTTTTGTATTAAAGTCCATAACCTTTCCCACCATTTCTGCAAAATTTTTGAAGTTTTGATGATATTTTCTACAGTTCAGTGACATTATTATTGAGATAAAAAGCAAATACCTTTCTAATTTTCTCTTTTCAAACTTGGATAACACTGTAGGTTTCAAAATGGTATTAAAACTAGTATGAGTTTTGAATGCTTAGGTCTTGACAGAGGAACCCCCTCAATGCCATATCTCTCTTTTCTGCCTTGCTTTCAAATAACTTATAATTAGCCACAGTAGCCCAGCCACATTGCCCCTGCAACATTTGTGCACGTCTGATCATTTGTATACAAGCATTGCATGTGTCGTTTAATTTCATGGCGTGCTTCTCATGCAGAAAGTAAGCTTCTGCAGCTCCCTTTTGTACAAGCATGTCTTTTGTCATTCTTCTACCTGTCTGTTAAAGCCTTTGTGCACTTGTATCTTATTTTTGCAAATGCTTTGTTTTTGCAGGTTTTGAACCTAATTGTATTAACTAATAGGATTTTTTAGCCTTTCTGGCCATCAGTTTAGTGAGTTTGGGACTCTTGTCTGGTGGCAACATCTGTCTATCCATCTAACTACTCCCCTCATTTTCTGTAGTCAGCTAATAGTCATTTCCATAATTGGTTATACTAATAAATTCTTCTCTCTCTGGCCTGGTTCATGGATGAAAATGGTTCTTGAACCAATTCATTTTTGCAGTGTCAGTGGTTCAGTAGCCTCAATGCTCACCTTTGCCTGGAGAATGGGAAGACTTTGTGAGTTCTTTTGGCATACTGTGTGCTTGGACTCCTTTCCAGCACTAACTTGGCAGTCAATATTAGGTGGTGCTTTACCACTCAAGAGCTGTCCTTCAGAAGAGATATTATACCAAATTCCCATCTTCCTAAATTGATAACTTAGGTAGATGATAAAAATCCCATGCTGCTACTAATAAGGAAAAGCAGGGTATTTTTCAAATTTTCTGGCCATATTTCCAGCTTTGTTTAAACACCCCACAAGTCTATCTTGAAAACAGGTCACATGATATGTGTGGCAACAGTAAATAGGCAAGGAAACAAGCAGCCATTCTGTGACTACTGAGTCTTTGAAAGGCTTTGATAATGGTGGCATATATTATCTATCCACTTCCTGAAATATCAGCTTATCTTTGAAAATAGATGTCTTGCTTCCAAAGTATAACATATCCCATTGCATCATTGGGTACTGCAACCCTACTTCAAACTAGCCATAGAAGTCTATTTTGATGCAAAAAGTATACTGGAATTAGTCAAATGCTAAAACAAGAAAACCAAGTTAGGAAATGAGTAAAATAAATAATTCTTAAGCCTCAATATATGGTGCATAATCATCAATCATAATGTGTTTCCATGTTGCAGGGCTAAATGGAAATCAAAGAAAAAATAAAATATGGAAATCAATTTTGATAGGATTTTTTTCGTGTTCAGCTATTAATTGCACATTGATATACGTATGTAACTGTGGTGTACTTTGTGTTATAAAGTACCATCTGTAACAGGAGTGTACAGACAAATTATACACAAACACAGATATATTTCTGTGTGTGTGTGTGTGTGTGTGTGTGTGTGTGTGTGTGTGTGTGTGTGTGTGTGTGTGTGTGTGTGTGCGAGTGTGCGTGTGTGTGTGTGTAGGGTGTGTTTGTGTGTGTGCGTATGTGTGCCTGTGTGTGTGTGTGTGTGTGTGTGTGTGTGTGTGTGTGTGTGTGTGTGTGTGTGTGTGTGTGTGTATTTGTCCATCTATATATATATATATATATATATATATATATGTATATAAACTGGTGAATAGAGGGCAAGAAAGTATAAGGAAAATTATTAAGTAAAATGGAATATTTTTCTTGTCGCATTTCGAGGTGTAGGAAAAGATGTAAAAGATATTTTTATTAGCTGTGAACATAAATCATTGTCTGTTCTCTAAAAGAGATTAGGCAATGGTGTGTGGGGGTACTTTCTTGTTATAACTGATTACCCTCACTAAAACAAAAACACAATTGAATTTCTATGAATGTCATTTATTGTAAGTATTAGTTAATAATGAAATCAGTTTAATTGATTTGCTTTGTTGATTTTGATGATTTGTTTATTTCTCACTCAAAAAACAATGACTGAAGGAGACGGGGTGCTATGTAGTACCCAGAACCAGTATATTGGATGTGCTAGTGGCCTTTAGGACATTTACAAGTATAACCACAACATGGTATTTGCATGTTGTCTGTGAATTACTTGGTGGTGTGAAAAATTTTGAAGTAGATGCAGAGACACATCTGAGCTCTCAAAGCTTGTTACAAATGCAGGCAACACCCTGATGCTGAGCAGAATTCTCCCTTTTCTGTGAATGATTCATAAGTACAATGAAAAGATGATTGCCCTCAACAACTGACCAAATAATTGGTTTAATTTTAGGGGTATCTAGTCTGTGTCACAGTGGAATTTAATGCTTGACAGTACTACTTCCTTTACAAGTCTTGCTGAAAAGCTCCTGCATACTGCCCCTGCAGACCCCATAATGCCCTTTAGGCAAAGTTGAGATAATAAACAATCCAATGCAGCAAGCGATATCAAAACAAGATCAAATTAAGGCGGCTTTGCACAGTGCCAGAAGTCTAAACCACAGGCTGACCAAACCTGAGGTTCCCCTGCATTTGAGAGGTATCTATATATGTGCAGTCATTAAAGCATGGTTTAAATGCCCAAAAAGTACACCCTCCATACTTGGGCTTAACTCCTACCATACCTTTTTATCAGTGGCAGCTGTGATAACATACCCATATTTCCCTGAGACCATATCATCTCAAGATGTCTGAGTCCCACAGATGGAATTTATCAAACTCCAAATCACACTAATAAAATTAGTTTATTGCCTATAATAGGACACCTTCCATAAACCTGGAAGTTCATGGCAAGTTCCTGTGTCATGGATGAACCGAGTGAATCTATTTATTTTAGTTTTTTGGAGAATGCTTTTTTTTCAATTATTACATTTATATTGTTTAGGAATTTATATGCTTTGAGTCATGTCCCTTGGGTATGTCTGATTCATGTGATCATGTCTGTACAATGCATTTTCTATATTATGTTCATTGCAGATTATTAATTTTTATATGTTGTCATTGTTTTTATGTTATATGTGTATGTATGACTGCATGATATATTTATATGCTATAGTTACATGATGATTAACAGAATGATTTTATATTTATTCTTTGGGAGAGAGTGTTATAAATTTGTTTTGGGATAGGATGTTATTTATTTATTTGTTTAAGTTAGGTATGTATGTGAAGAAGATATGTATTTTTAATTGTAGTAGACATGACAATGGGTATGCAGACAGTTAGCTACTGTATCACAGGAAGCTTAGAATGGGGCATATCTCTTTAAGATAGAACATTCCAAAGAGAATGATACTTTGCTATCACTGATGCAATTACTTTTTAGTCTGTTCTGCAACATGATTTGTTGTAGGAGTTTGAAAAGGTTTTATATAGGGATACTATGGCTTTTGTATCTTGATGGTCTGAAGAAGCAGGATTAATACCCATGAAAGTGCTTACCAATGAATAAAGATTTTAACAAACCATTAGAGTGCTGTTATTGAATGTGGTAAACCCTCGGGTTCACTTTTTTAGCAGTGCTGATGGATTAACTTTTCATAAATAAGAAATGCATCATTCTTGCCAATTTTAACTTCCTATCATTTGACTGTGGCACCTACACATCTGGTCTAAGATATGCAGAGACATTTTTAGATCTAATAAAAACTCAGTGGAGCAGACTGTTACTAGCCAACTAGAGGACAAAATATTCTTGACCCACTACTTATAAATCTGATACCATCATTCACAACTCTACTGTTGCTATTAACTTCTCTACAATTTTGTTTGACCTTAAGTTAATAACCTGAAAGAAATATATCAGAATTCAAAGTCCTCTAGTGCACAGATCTCTTCCAGGTCTATGATGAAGTCTATAAATCCACGTACAACATCACCTCTGAAAATTCTGAAAAATAACAAAGACAAAACTGATCCTCATAATTATAGGCCCATTTCCCTAATAAACATTGACATTAAGATCCTAGCTTCCTTACTGGCCAACAGATTAAAAAAGGTTTTACCTTCGCTAATCTCCTTGGAACAAACAGGCTTCATGTCACACAGACATGCATGGGATAACACTTTAACATTGGACTCCCTTATCCACTTTACCAAAAAGGAAAAAAATCCACTCTGTGCACTAGCCCTTGACGCTTCAAAAGCCTTTGACAGAGTAAACTGGAACTTTCTCTTTCAAACTATGACTTGCTTTAACATACCCACCCCCTTTATAGACATGATTAAGGTGTTATATAAGGATTCATCCACCTACTTATATATTAACAAAAACCTGTCCAAACCCATAAAGATTGAGAATGGTACAAGACAAGGCTGCCCCTTATCCCCTTTTCTCTTCAACATATTCATAGAACCTTTCTTTCTATATATTGCCCAAAATACTTTCCATAAAATTCCCAAAGTCCTAAATACTAAAGTATTACTGTCTGCTTTTGCAGATGATCTTATCCTTTACTTTCAAGTACCTAACACAGACCTCAATAAACTAGTCAACTCTATCAATAAATTCTTGAAGGCCTCAGATTATTGGATTAATTTCAAGAAATCGCACATCTTTCCTATAAACCCTCTAGCTCATAAACCTAATCTACTCCCCGAATCTCCCTTTCAGACAGTCTTTGACATCAAATACCTAGGGATTCAGTTTGAACACAATCAACTCTTGACGTTCCAAAACAATATGCTTTAAGTCTGGTCAACAATAACGCTTGACCTACGCAGATGGGAACTAATAAATCTTTCGCTCCTATCTAAATCAGCGATAATCAAGATGAACATACTCCCTAGACTTCTATATCAGTTCAATGCCACTGACCAGACAATCTCTAAATCTTTTTTTTTCAAAATTAACAAAGAACTGGCCAAATTTATTTGGTATCCCAAATCAGTTAGGATTTCGTACTCCAAACTAACATCCCCTAAAAGCAAGGGTGGCTTAGGTCTCCCGAATTTTCATCTCTACTACATAATTATCTGTGCTAACAGAATTCTGTCCATCTCGAATTTAAATCATAATATATACAACTCTTACCCTAATTGGATCAAACTCTGGTATCGACATGTCTTAACTAAGAAGATCAATCCAGCCGCTCTTCCCTTTCTCTCTATAGATGCTATAGACAGTTCAAAATTATCCAACTGCTTAAAACAAAAAATTAGCTCCTTTCAAGATCTGCTAAAACTCATTAAACTTGACAATGTCTTTCCGCTATTTCAACCCCTACATTTAAATCCTAACATTAAACTAAATAATAAACCTATCAACCTCTCTGACTTCCCCCTCATTAAAAACTTGGTAGTCTGGGATATCCTTAAACATAAAGATGAATCACTCACCAATCTCCGCACCATTCTCAAGGTCAAATTCAAATACCTAACTATTCTCCAACAGCTGCGAGAGTTAGTCACAGCAAAATTTGCCCATATTAAGCCAGATAAACAAGATATCACTAAGTTAGACACAGTCATTCAAACTCTGTTACTCTCTGAGAACATGCTCTCTAAATCATACAAACTTCTAACCTTCATAATCCACGATTCAGATTGTCTCTTCTCCAAATACTGGGATAAATATAACTCTCAGCTTTCGGAGAACCAGAAACTCTCTGCTATAAAAAATACCCTAGATTGTTCCTACTTCAAAAAACTTTTCTACACTCAGTTAATGATCAACAATAACGCCTATCTCACTCCCTCTGTACTAAACAAGTTTGATTCTAAGAAATCCCCCACCTGCTCATGCTGCTCCTTCCCAAGAGCTGACCTTCTGCATGTTTTATGGTCTTGCCACTACTCACATAAACTCTGGACCTCACTGAAGATCCGCTTACAGAAAATGGGCTACCATAAATCGACTCTCTCTTGGGAATTAGCAATCCTTCACATTCCTTCCAGAGCTCTCTCCAAATTTGACACACACATACTGGTTTTCTTATGCTCGCTTATGAAACTGTACATTACTAAAAAGTGGATTGATTGCACTAAATCATGCTGGAACAACTTCAAGGAACTAGCCTGTACTTACATCTCAGCACAAAAAATTATATCGAAAAGTCCTAAGAAGATTGCCCTTTTAAAAAAAGTCTGGGAAAAAACTATAGATCTTATTAATAGTGAATAATTAATTCCTATATCCTCATTAGGTATGGAGACCTTTTCTCTTATTACACTCTTCTTCTTATCTTATTATACTCTCTCAGTGGTTGCACTTTGGTCAACACTTGTATATATTGTGTATATTTTATTAGATTGTTGTTGTTTTCTTTTTCTTCTTCTAAAGTTTTACCTGCTCTACATATTTATATAAATACCATCATTCAGTATATTGTACCTTTTTTGTTGACATGTTATGAAACAATAAAAAAGTTTTTTGGAAAAAAAAAAAAAAACATCACCTCAGTTGCCGAGTCAGAAGACTGACTCAAAAAGTATTTTTAGTTCCACATAAATGCATAGATTTGGCAATCCCATCTAGACCCATATTCAATGGGAAATTTAAAAGCAATCCACCTTGTGTTTTACTGGCATGGACTACAGTAAAATGAAAAAAAAAAACTAAGACTATATAACAGATTTAAAGATCCACAAGTCATGGAAAATATTTGGAATTTGACCATATAAATAAGACTATTAGTTCTATTAAAGCAGTCCAAAAGACTGGGCTCGCATCTGACACAAGGACAATTCCAAATACCTTTAAGTTTTAAAACTTAGAAATAGCTCAGAACAATGTGCAGAGCTAACACTACTTGGACCTGGTGGACATTGTGAATATATTACCAAATAATATTATTGCAAATTTCACTACTGAGAGGACTATCCAAGCCCTATGATCTCTTTGCCTTTCAAACCCACAATAATCACTAAAGCAACTTACTGAAAGTGCTGTACAAGACTAAGAACACTTCCTCCATAGGACAATATAGCATGGCAGGCTGTTTATTTCTAAACATGCCCTGGAGGATCTAAACGTATTTAAATTGAGCTTGGCTACAGACTTGATCTTAGAAAGTATGGTATGTACAGCACTGATGATGCCCCTACATAAAGGTGGCTCTTCTATCAGTCCTGAAAACTATATAGCCATCAGCCTGAGAGGTCTCATTTGGAGACCATGGAGCATTATAACATCCTCGATTAACATAGACATTAAAAATTTTCATCAGGCTAGATTAGCAACATTCAGTCCTAGATCACTTTTGCAATAGCCAAAGCAAATTTGGGTTATATTCTCTCATGATATGACCATTGGCCAGATTTTAAAAGCTTCAGGACTCCTCCCACATACTCTAACTGACAGGGTGAGCATAACCTCATAAAAAGGAAATCTGGATGTCTAAAGCTTTAGAGCTTTCTTGACAGCCAAGTGCACTCCCTTTGCAGGCTTCATTGAACTGATGGTTGGCTAGCGATGCTTCAAAGCTGGGAAATATAAGATTCCTGCTAGGGGAAAACCTACCACAAAATCTTTTGTTTTTCTCATGAAAATCTGCTCTTTTCTTCTAAAAATATTTTATGCTAAGGAAATTATTTTTTATGAACTGTCATTACTTCTAGGGGAGTTTTACTTGGCATATGCTTGAATGAGAAAAATATCATTTTTTTCTGGAATTTTTCCACATTTTTGTATAGATTTCATGTGTTAGGGGCATGATATTGTTCTTCTGGGGATTGTCATTTGATTATTTTTTTAACCTCAAAACCATTTTTTTTTCTCTCAGGAGTTTCTATAGGCTCACACAACCTTAGTTACAATTTTTTTCAGGCTTTGTAGACTATGGAACAGTTTCCAGTCTCCTCAGATCTTCATTCTCTTGTCTATGAGAAGAAGAAATTTACTAGGGAGTCTTTGTGTGTCAGGTCATTTCCATAATTTCTTCAACTGCTGATGAGTGAGACTGCAGTCACTGGACTTGGTTCTTCTGACTGCTCATTGATGTTACTCTGGTGTAACTTCTCAGGAAGTCACTAAGGATTGGGAGTTAAACATATCTTTTGTGGTTATAAGGCTGTCCTCTCCAGGTAAGGGAATACCACTCCAGCTGATCTCTTGGGATGGAACAAGTGAAAGTTTACTGTAGTGCTGGCATAGGATACCTGATATAGTCCCGATGTGAGTATGTCTTTTTCCAGGGAGTCTCCAGAAAAAGAAAACAAAAGAAATATGAATGTGACTAGTCCTATTTTTACTTTGGACAAAAAAGACTTTTGGGGATTTGCTAAGGAATTCATTTCTGCTTTTAATATTTCAGATTATCTTTCTTCACTTCAAATAGAAAAAGATTTCCTTCTCATTCTGACACTAATTCTCAGTCAAAAGTGTAGGGAATAAAGGAGGTGTTTTTTCTTCAGTGACTTATCGGCAACTTAAAGTTTCTGATTCTGAATAATGTTTTCATAGATTTTCCTTTAAAAGAACTTATTTTTTTTGTAAATTTAACTAAGATGAAACAGATATTTCAAAGAGAACAAAATGAAGAACATTTCCCAACAAATATATTCTGTTTTGCAAATGGATATTCAATAGCCTGAAGCTGCCTCTTCTGATTTATATCTTTAGAGTATGTTTTCTTAACAGCTTGCTATATATCTGACAGTCAAACTTGTGATCCTAAAAATTTTACAAGGTTATATAAAAGTACATCAGTATAATACATACCTGTTTTCTAATCCTAAAGCAGACCCTACAGTTATTTCCATGTCTAAAACAGCTACCACTAAGCAGATTGCTAATGCCAGTCCCATTCCCGCTCATAAGGATGGGAGCATTTTTGACAGATCTGGGAAGAAAGTTTATTTTGCTACCTTAAATTTCAAAATTTTGAACTACCAGGCGAATGTGTTAAAACTTTTAGTGGTTTCCTCTGAGAACAAGAAAAAAGTTCATTGTTAACATCCCCTAATCTGAGTTGATGAATTAATGCAATTGTTTCTGCTTCTCATTTAATCAAACAATCTTAAAAGTGTGCTTTTGATTCAGTTGATGCTGTCTCCACAGCTACTGCTACTGAGTTAGCTGTGATATTTTTAGGTCTATATTAGAACATCGAAGTTTCAAAACTTTGCATGTTCTAATATTGACTCCTATTCAGCGAAAGCTGAAAATATCGAAGCAACAGAAAACCAAATTTTTTCCTAGGGAAAGAATGTGGTTGTCCGTTTCTGTTGCTTCAGTATTTTCAGCACTGTGGTGGAAAGTTATGGGTCGGGTTCAGTTAAGTGTGCAACTGAGTGCGGGTTAGGTTAGTTAGGGTTAGGGTGCGGGTTAGGTATGTGTGCGATTGTGTGGACGTGAGGGTTAGGGCGGGTTAGGTGAGTTAGGGTTAGGGTATGGGTTGGGTAAGTGTGCGATTGTGTGGATGTGAGGGTTAGGGCAGGGTAGGTGAGTTAGGGTTAGGGCACGGGTGAGGTGAGTGCGCGATAGTGATGGACCTTAGGGTTAGGGTTTGGGTTAAGGTAAGTGGATAGTGGTGTGTGTATAGTTTAGTGTAGGGTTAGGTGTAAGATTTTATGTGTATGTGTGTGGATTGCTGTTTGTTTGGTGTGCTTGTGTTGTATGTATGTGTTTTGGAACAGTTCTGTATGCTCGGTGTTTTCAGCTTTCACTGAATAGGGATCGATATTAGAACATTCAAAGTTTTGAAACTCCGATGTTCTAATATAGACCCAATTTTTTTTTGGTTACATTCCCAAAACCTACCAGAAAATGCCAAAACTGAGAATGTTCATGATAGCGATCACTGATGCAGTAACCTTAGCTATAATGGTTATATCCTTACAAGGATATAACAGCCGGGCAGCTTACAAAGCTTCAGGACAACTTCCACACACCAAACTATCATTCAGCCCAGGCTGAACTACTAAAAAGACAGGTTTAGGTGGTAAGCCCTTCAGAACTTTCCTAACACAGAAGAGTACACTCTTCAGAGGCTTTTGGAGAATGGTCTGTGTATGCTGTTCCTTTTGCAGATAGGTTCCTTCTGCAGAAAAGCCTTCCATTTTAAAAATTATTTGCAAATAACTTTCCTGTTCAGGAAAATTATTTTATTCTACAAGTTAATAGTTTAACTGACAGTCACAAAACTGCATTGTACTTTTAAAAGACAGTGCACTTTTTTCTTGCCAGTTTAAAAGTTGTTTACAGTAACTGAAAAACACCTTTTCACTGTGAGAAACTGTGGTTATTTTACTTGTTTGGAGCAAACAAACTGTTTTACTATGTTTTTTGTGTAAAAAGGTGACTTTTAAAGACTTAATTTTTATTAACTTTTACTACTTGTTTTCCCTGGGAAAGGGGCACATTTTTGTTTGGCCAATAAACAAACCACTGGTACCATGGTCATTCCTGTTTCTAACCACAAAAAGAAAATGTTAAGCAAACAGCCTTTGCCATCACACAAGCTACCAATTTGCATCAGCCATAGATGGGTGACTTTGCTGCGGCCATTATTTGCTCCTCACACCATTCATCTTTTACCCCTTATCCCTCTGGTGTGCTACCTACAGCCACTTTGGACTAGGTTAGCCATGTTCTTTATGGCTGTTTAGGTCCCTTCAGACAGCAAGGGAGATCCCCACTTGTCAGTCCTGGGGAATGGAACAGGGAAGACATCCCTGTTTTGTCAGAATGCTGGCTCATCCTGTGGAAGCTGCTAATGGCATTAATAACACCGCTTGCTCCATTTTTCCTGTCAGAAAGAAATAAAACTAAACATGTATTTACTACTTCTCAATGTTTCTTTGATAAGAGTTGTTTACTGGGTCTGACTCAGGGATCCTTCTTCTAAGCTGGTTTCTGTTTTCTGATTACTGAAATGGGGTAATTCTTTTCCTGAAATTATTCAAGATTCTGATCTGGACAGGAAGACAAAGTAAAGAGACAGACAGTGTTTTCTCCTCAGATTTCTGATTCTCCTTGCCAAGGTTTCACTTTCTCTGAGACTATTACCAGAATGTGCCAGTGTTTTCATTTGGAGCACACTATGATTTCTCAGTCCCTCAGAAGATACTATGGGGGTTGGCTAGGATGCTGACTGAGTTAGCAGCAGAATTCTTTTCTTCTGCTACTTTATATCCAAAATAATCCTAATTATTTATTAGCAGTTATTTTAAATAATTTTAAGTGTTCTCTGGGATCATCTCAAAGAGTTGTGTGATTTTTTTTAAATATTTTACTGTCAAATCTTTATCTGGAAAATCATTCAAACAACCAGTCTGGAAATGAGTCATTCAAAGGCAACTTCACAAGACTCACTTTTTAAAAAGGAGCAGCAGTCAGTCCTTACAAATATCCAGGAGTTATCACTGAAGATAGGTAAAATGGACACTAAATTAGATGACTTCAAAGAAAAGTGCTCAAAACAAATGTATCAAATTCAGGAAGCTCTTCAACAACAGAAATCGCAAATTTCTGACATCAAGGACTCTTTAAATGACATAGAAGTGAAACTAAATGACAAAAATAATACTGAATTTTTTTATTAAAACAAAATGCTCCCTTGCTGAACAAAATTGATGACCTATAGAACAGGCCTCACAGAAATAATATCTGTATTTTTGGTTTACCAGAAAAAAATAGAAAGAAAAATATGATAAGCTTTGTAACATCCTGGCTCCCTAAGATGCAAGACTTACCTGAAGCAATGTCATTCATTGAGAGAGCACATAGGTCTTTAACTACATCCTCCTCAAAGAATAATTCTTCTCTGAAATCTACAATAGTGAGATTTATTTTCTTCCCAAGATAAGGAATTAATCCTTAAAACTGCCAGGGCAAAATCTCCACTTAAAATAGATGACAAAACAATCCATTTTGGCAATGACTCGGCAGCAGTCATTTCTAAAAGAAAATGTTTTTTTGCCTTTAATCAGAGAACTTAAGAAAGAGCAAATTAAAGTTCACCTATTGGTCCCTACCAGATTCAAGGTCTCCCCTCTGACGATGTCAAGTTTTTTGAAGACCCTGATACTGCTTTGTCATATGTGTTCTAATATTCAGGTCCTGGCTTTAAAAGTGGTTCAATGATGTTGTTATTACTTTGAAATTATGAAAACATTTCTAGTATATTTATTAAACCATCTACATGTCAACTCTTACGTGTATTTCTATTAACATTAATGACCTAAATAATGGTTGTAAGAGAGGGAGTTTAAATAGGTGTTCAAATTATTTAATTCCCAGCCAATATTTTTATAGGAAACACATTTATTACACAGATATAGACGGACGTAATACTAAGACATATTCCGTATTAGTTAGTTCTCATTATAATCAGAAAAAAAGAAGGGTTTCTATTTTATGGAGAAATGACTATACCTAAGATCATTGGAACATATAATGATGAGACAGGAATGTTCTGTTCAATAATATGAGAAATTAATAAAATAATATATATACTCTTATTAATGCAAATTGGATCCCAGGAATATGAACTAGTATTGTTAGAAATTAATTGAATCAAATATTCCATATTTCTAGAGGTAATATTATACTAGAAGCATAGTTTAATTATATACTAAAAGCTGATGATGCTAATTCTACTAGTAAGAGAAAAATATCTGCCTCAGCAAAGGAATTAATAAAGTTTACAGAGCTATTTCATATAAAAGATATAAATAATTTTGCAGATTAAAATTCAGTTTTCTTGACTCATTTTTTAAAAAAAGACATTTAACTCAAGCTAGAATTGATAGAGTATCTATCTCTAATGAGTTAATAGATAGATTACATAAAGTTAAAGTAGTATAGATTACATAAAGTTAAAGTAGTATAGATTACATAAAGTTAAAGTAGTATGTTGTCCACTTTCAGACCATAATGCCATAACCTTTGAGCTGACATTAAAAACTGGTAATAATATATCTATTAGACACATACATGCTTATATCACTAACCTGAAAAATTTTAAAGACTATTTCATAAAAGAAATATAGACTTTTATTGAGATTAATTACACAGAAAACATTTCTGAGGTATATCTATGGGATTCTGTAAAGGCCTATTTATATGGTAGAATTCTGTAATGGCATGGTTTAAAAAAAGCAATGTGAGAAAGAACTGATTGAGTTACAAGAAAAAAATGATAAGCTAAAACTAGATAGTCAAAACACAAATACTAATAGGATAAATAAATTAATAGTTTAAATGGCAAATATTTAGAGATTTTAAATCATAAGTTTAGAATTAACTTGAAAAGGATTAAATTGTAAATGTTATTGGTAATCCTAAACTGATGCATAACGTAGCTAACAAAACAAAAATCTTAAATAAATCCAATCATATTAAAGAAATATATTCTAACAATAGCAAGAATAAGGTCACTGAAGTTGAAGATATCCTGAAAGAATTTAGAAGCACAACACAACACATTACTGGATTCTTAGGAAGAAGTTAAAACATGCATTATAAATTATATTGATAATAAATTAACTGATAAACAGATGAAAATAATTGACAAACCTATTACTTTCTCTGAACTTAAATCACAAATCAACAAGACTAAAATCTAATAAGGCTGCTGATAATGATGGAATCATACATGAACTCTATAAATTAATACCAAAAGCCTCATCTATCGTGCTTAAAGTTTTCTCAGTTGTTAAATTGTTAAATAAGTAGTAAATGCTCCTCCATCCTGGAAGCATACTCTTGTTTCTCCAATTTTAAAAGTGTGAAAAGATCCTGTAAAATGTTTTTCCTATAGACCAATATCTTTACTAAATAAAGATTCTAAATTATTTATGGCTATTCATGCTAATAGATGAAAACACTTTTTATTATCAATAGTTAGCAGTGACCAAACTAGATTTATATTAAACAGGAATTCATATGATAACATTAAAATAATATTGGGAATAACTGATTATTTAACTAAAACAAAAGACAAACCAACATTGATATGATTAGATATTGACAGTGCTTTTGACTCTGTTAGCTGGAATGATCTTTTATTTGTACTGAAACAAAGTAACTTCTTGAACAATTTCATGCATCTTATTAATCTTCTTTATGAAAACTCTCATGCTTATGTTGAAATAGGTTCATATACTTCAGAATCAATTAGGCTTTCTAAAGAAACCAAACAATGATGTCCTCTCTCACCTTTACTCTTTACTTTAGTCATAAAACCATTTGCCAACTTTATAAGATCAACTTCAAACATTGAAGGTATTCTTGTGGGGAAGAATTCATTATTTAAGATTCAGTTGTTTGCATATGATATTTTATTAACCTGAAAAGATTGCAATAGTTCACTTACAGCTGTTTCTGAAGCAATGAAAATCTTCCAGAAGAAATCTGGCCTTAGTTTTAATGATAGCAAAACAAAAATCTTACCCATAAATTTTAATACTAAGGATATAGATAAAACATTTGCCAAATATATAGAGCAAGAAAAAATATTTAGGTATAATTATTACTGATAATATTAACAATATAATAACTTTCAACTATAATAATGGTTTAATTTTAATAAATAATCTTGTAAACAATTGTTTAGTTCCAAAGAAACAAAAGACCACTGGGGTAATTCAATAAAGTTTACATAGAACTAATCTCCATATAAGCATAGGGCATGGCTCGAACATGGAGTTCGGAGGCTGTGCAATCCAGGAAACAAGTCTGGAGGGTATGCACAAGCCTCCCAGCACTATTCTGGCACAGAGGAAATGGAATAATGCAAATTGCCTAATTTTGCTGGTGAAAGCCATGCAAATGAGGTGAATTTGTGATCAAGCAAGCAGACAGGCATCCGTGTAGGAGCCGTGCCTGCAGCAGAAATGTATGTAGTTACTAACCATGTACCAGACTGCAAAAATAAAAATGAGGCCATGGCAACTACAATTAAAGCATGTATTATGTACATTAGGCATGCCAATGGCCAAAAATGTATGTAGTTACTAATTGTGTATCAGAATGCAAAAATAAAAATGGGGCCATGACAACTACAATTAAAGTATGTATTATGTAAATTAGGCATGCCAGTGGCCAAAACTATGGCCATTGGCATGCAAAAGTGTTTCAAAATGGGGAAAATCAAAAGTTTTTTTTTTTTTTGGCAGATATTGGCTGTTTAAGTGGAGCGCAGCAGCATGCAAGCATGCAGTCCTGCAAAAAAAAAAAAAAAAATAGTAAAAAATCATTCTGAGTAGTAAACTAAATGTTTACATTATAATGGCCAGCAATGCAGACTCATAGCAATGGCAGGTAACAGTGTTTGCTAAGGACATAGGCTCTGGTGTAGTGGTGTAACTATGGTAGAAGCAAGCTAAGTTTATTAAGTAGTAAAATGGGGCACGGTGTCCATGGGTACCTAACCATGTAGGGAATATAATGTGGTGGTATAGGCGGAAGAAGCAGCTGACATAAAAGGGGGCCTGTCGTGCTTGGTGTAAACACATTGGAGCTTAGCAACTTCTGTTTCCACTCAGCTAAGCACAGCTAAGCAAGGGGGTGCGTCTGAGTCTGCTTAGCTATGCTTAGCTGGTTTCAGAAATGCTGAGCATGTTCATGTCCAGGGGAGGGGCCGTTCTACTCAGCAATATTTACAATAGCTGCAACAGTTTGTGCAATATACCATGGGGCTTTAAATTGGAGGAAATCGGAAAAAATAAAATAAGAGGAAATAGCAGACAAAAGGCAATCAACTATAAATGACTAATAAGGCCGCTGCCACTCACAGTGGCCTATTCAAACCCCTCAATAATGTAGCTGTCAGCCAATCACACAGGCAGCATCTGCAGCACACCAGTATAAAGTATGCAAACACCCTTCAATCTGATTTTCCCAAATAGTCAGCACTATTGGAGTACACACTCAGGAATTTTAACTGACAAAATGATAGGGGCTGGTGCTGCTGCTTTGCTACACCTCTACATGCTACAGACTTAAGGCAGTGATGAGGATGATGCTGACAATTGACCCAGACTGAAGAGGAGAAGAGTGTTCGGACCCAGGGTAATCTTTCAGGGGCTACATCAACAGGCTTTACAACAAAAGGAAGCAAGTGTTATCCAAGGGTAAAAAGGCACAAATTCCCAGTTGGAAAAACTTCCTCCTTAGCCTCAACAAGCAAAGTAGATCAAATCCTCCAAAGTCAATTATAAATCAAAACTAGCCTCTGAAATAAAGGCTTACCACAAAGCCTTTTTCAGTTACTTCAGAAACCTCCCATGACTAACAACAGTTTGTTCTGAATGACTTCTTAATGGTACCACTTACACTGATCCTGTCAGCTCAGCCAACCTGCTAGCAGATAGGTTCAGAGCAAACATCACCCCCCTGGCCCCACCCAAAGGCACATTCCACATCCTCAATACTTGCCCTGCACCTCATATCTCTGTAGATCAAGTGTAAAAGTCCCTATCCAAGCCAAACAACACAGCTGCCATGGGATCTGATAGTATCCCAGGCTCTATTCTGCAACATTTCCAGCAAGAAGTAGCCTCGCCACTGAGCACTCTACTCAGCCATTGCCAAAGTACAGACTTCATTCCAGCAGAGTGAAGAAACTGCCTTTGTCATCCCTTTGCACAAAGGTGGTACCACTACTGACCCTGGAGACTATCGCCCCATTATTATGGCAAGTCTGATCTGTAAGGCCATGGAGTGTATTATTATGAACATCATAAACAAGGGCATAGGCAATCTCCAAGCACTTGACCCCACCCAGTTTGGATTTGTCAAGGGCAGATCTTGCCTGTTGAACCTGGTTGATTTCTTTGACACTGTCACCAAGGCACTGGATGATGGAAAGTCAGTACAAACAGCTTACCTTGATTTGGCCAAAGCCTTTAACACATTCTCCCACTTGGGCATCATTATAAAGCTAACAGAACTTGGTGTAAATCCCTGTGTCATCATGTGGGTGCCCAACTGGCTAACTGACAGGACCCACAAGGTCAAAATAGGTGCCACTACCTCTGATACCAGCCCTGTCACTAGTGGTGTCCTCCAGGGATCTGTCCTTGGATCCCTATTGTTTGCTATCTACTTCTCTGAGGTCCAGGAAAAGACAAAAGGCCTATTGCTGACCAAGTTTGTGGAAAACTATAACTTGGGTGCTGTCATTAACTCACCAAATGATGTTAACATAGTTCAAGAGGGTCTCACAGCAACAAATGACTGGTGACAAAGTCATGGCCTTAAGTAAAATGTAAAAAAATGTATTAGCATACCATTCATCAAAAGCACAACCACTATTGATTACCACATTAGCAGCAAACCCCTAAGCACACAACCTGCGCTGAGAGACCTCGGTACACAAGTTGACAACAATCTCACATTTGACCATCATGTAGCAGTAGTGGTCAGAAAAGGCTTTTACTTGGTTCATCTCATAAGTAAAGGAATTGAATCCAGAAAAAAGGAGGTTATTACCTCTCTGTACTCTGCCATTATTAGGCCAATAATTGAGTACAACGCCCCATTTGGTATGTACCCCTCCAAACACCTGCACCAACTGGAAAGGCCACAGAAATACCTCACAAATATAATCCATGGCCTCCAACACCTGTCCTATGTGGACATGCTCAAATCAGTATCACTCTACTCTGTATCATACTGATTGCTCAGAGGTGAACAGTGTCTCACCTACAAGGCATTCTCAGGCCCTGATCTTGTAGAAATGCTCCATATCCATATGTCTAACTCCTTGCATAGTACCCTATCAAAAGTCTTAAATCTAATATGTGACATTAACAAACCCTCTTGGAGAGTCAGGTTTGTCTCCCAGAGGCTGACCCATCTCTGGAATACACTCCCCGTACATGTCAAACAAAGTATGTCACTGACCCTTTTCAAGTGCAATCATGATGACTGGATGGGTAACCAAAAATCTGTCTCGAGGTGCCACCTGTGTCCCTCATTGAGACGGCTGACAGCTGCTGACTGTGGTTTCTTTTCTGGGGATATACTCTGGGCTAGGCTTGTAAGGTCCCGAGATCCATTAGCCTAGTAATCCCCTATGATCCCATGAACAGGTACACTCAGAGGTGTGAAGTCCATAACCTTGTGAGTGATGTTATGACTTCTACCCCACTCACACAAGAAATACAAATACATAACAGCAGCAACTGTGGACAAAGCCTGTAAGTGCACTACAGAAGGAAAACAGACACGTATAAGGGGAAGGGGAACCACTGGCGAGACAAATGGAGAATGTGCACACCAGAACAAATTGTGCAGTAACATAGGTTCCCTGCAATGTATGCAGTCAGTAAACATCATCCAAAACTACACAATACACACCTACATATGTGAGGGTCCTCAACAAATACAAACCCAAACAAAGGACATTTCAGAGCCAAAAACACATGAAAACTCCACAAACCTCCACACCACATACCATGCATAGTCCACACACCACTGTCAGGCGACCACTAAGGCCCAACTATAAACCCAACATATTATTCATAGGAGACTCCAATGTGAGACACACAGATATGCCTCTCACTGGGCTGCATAAGGAGACAGTAGCAGTTATTAGTTTGCCAGGTGCCATCATCCTCCATAACACAAAGTCTCTCCACAACAGGTACTGTTATGAGTCTGTCCCAGTCCATGTTGGTATGAACAACTTCAGACGTACCTCTCTGGACTATAAGAAGACAAACATGATTGAGCATGCTGAATATGTGTCCCATGCAGGTATGTCCCTAGGCTTAAACAGCATTCTACTGTCACCCAGAATGATGCCTCTATACAAACAGAAAATGATTGACATCAACAAGTGGCTGACTTTCTGGTGTCATCCCAGGGTGATCCAGTGCCTGACAGCCTGGGAATATATAATCAACAGACCCCGCTGCATTGCTAGAGATGGCCTGCATCTGTCTGAGCTAGTCTTCAGGCTTCTGGCAATAGCCCTTGGATCCCCCATAGTGTCTGTTTTAGGGAAAGCCATGAGGTAGATATTACCAACATGAAAAGTCAACAGAATGCAAATTACAGGTCATGCTACTAAATGCTAGGAGTCTAAACATGAAAATGCACTTATTGCAAGCATTCTTAACCCTGAAGGATGCTGACATTTGTGCACTCACAGAAATCTGGGCCACATCTGTGGAGAGCAGCCCATTCTTAGCTGGTCAGTCATCCTATCATACAGCCAGACCCCAAAATGGGAGCAGCAGAGCCAAAGGAGGTACAGTATAAATATATATTAAACAGAGACACACCTCCAGGCTGGTCAAACAGTTTGACACACACGATACACTCCAAGTGCAGTTAACCATTGAAAAGACCCCTATTTAAATTATAGGTAGGTACAGGCCAACAAATTTGACTCAGGATGCCCACTCCATCTATCTGGCCCTCTACAAATCTAGCAAGATTTACCCCTTTACCCTGATCCTAACTGACTTTAATTACTCAACCATAGACTGGAACAAACAACCCTGCCAGAACAGAACGGCACAGAGATTCCCCCATCTTACCAATGCTAAATCTTAGGACAGCTACTTGATACATCCACAAGATGTGATACATATGTCGGACTTGGCAGTAACGAACATGATTAACCACTGCAGCACCCCTATGGTATCATCATCCCTGGAATGATCTGAGCAGTCAGGTTCAATATCACCATCTCTCCTGGCCCCCCTCTAGCCATGGTAAAATGAAAATGTCTACCATGCTGATCACAACCACCTGAGGGATGGTATAAACAGCTGCACAGCCCACTCCCCCACTGAAGGAACAGGCACCAACATCCAAATGTACACAAACGTACTACACCAGCATATATATATATATATATATATATATATATATATATATATATATATATATATATATATATGTATATATGGGTCTACTTTAGTTGACCGAAACGCCAGTTCGCCAACATGCAAAACACCGAGACCAAACAACCGAAAACACACAATACCGACAACTCACAAAACCGAACACCATTACACCGACACACAAAATGTAAACTACACATTACACACAGTAACATATCCACTAACCTTAACCCAAACCCTAATCCTAAGGTCCGACACTACCACACACTTACCCTACCCACACCCTAACCCTAACACATTTAACCCACCCCTAAACCTAAAGTCCATCACTATCGCACACTTACCCTACCTGCACCCTAACCCTAACTCATTTAACCCACCCTAAAACATAAAGCCCATCACTATCGCACACTCACCCTACCTGCACCATAACCCTAACTCACTTAACCCACCCCTAAACTACACTCTGTCACTATCACACACTTACCTTACCCGAACCCTAAGTCCGACACTACCATACACTCACCTTTCCCGCACCCTAACCCTAAATCCCTCACTATCGCACACTTACCTGTCCGCTCCCTAACCCTAAATCCCTCACTATCGCACACTTACCGAGTTGCGCTCACACGTTCCCCATGTTGGTCTTTCGGCTGTCGGGATTTCACCTTGTCGATCACCTTCATTTTTGGTGGTTTGGTATCGGTCTTCTGCGTGTCGGCGAAGTGGCGTCTTGGTCAACTCAAGTAGACCCATAGATATATATATATATATATATATATATATATATATATATATATCTATATAGATATAGATATATATATATATCTATATAGATATATATATATATATATATATATATATATATATATATATATATATATATATATATATATATATATATACACATATATATATCTATATATATATAGAGATATATATATATATATATATATATATATATATATATACATATATATATATATATATATATATATATATATATATATATATATATATACACATATATATATATATATCTATATATATATATATATATATATATATATATTTATATATACATATATATATATATATATATAGATGCATGGAATCAGGAATACCTGACAGGACAACATCATCCTCTGCAAGGAAGAGTAAACCTGTCTAGTGGACATCTGCAATAAATGAACTGTATAACAAAAGGATAACATTGCTGTCCAGGACCAAGAAGGAGCAGGTGCACAACTGGAAGCAATCTCTTCTTAGCCTGAACAAACAAATAAGAGCACCAGTGAAATCCTCTAAAGGCAACTCTGAGTTCAAATTGACCACATCTAAGACAGGCAATCATAATGCCTTTTTCACATAAGTCTGCAGCCTCAAAGAAAGCTCCCAGATCTGTTCAGAACTGGTGGTCAAGGACACCACATACAGAAATGCTGCAGATATAGCCAATCTACTGGCTGACAGATTCAGCAGAAATGTCTCCAGTTGGCCCCCACCATCAGTAATGCAGGACATCCCCAGTACCTGCACACCCACCCCTTATCACTAGGGAACAGGGCATCACTGCCCTCTAAAAGCCAAAAAGACAGCCTCTTTGGGACCAGACTACATCCCAGGCTGCATCCTACATGAACTCAGGCATGAACTGGTAACACCATTAGGCACCCTAGTCAACCAAAGCCTGAATACCAGCTTTGCCCCAGCTGAGTGGAGAACAGCCACTGTCATCCCTTTACACAAAGGTGGAGTGTTCACTGATCAAGGAAATTAAAGACCCATCAGCCTACCTGGCCTGATCTGCAAGACCATGCAATGGATTATCATGGACCTCGTTAACAAGAACATTGGTGAACTCCAAATACTTGACCCCACACAGTCAGTCTTTGTCAACGGGAGGTATGTCTGTTAAATCTGGTTGACTTTCCTGAGACAGCCACCAAAGGCATGGATGAGGGAAAGATGGTGCACACCACTCATCTAGACTTGGCCAAAGCCTTACACACAATTCCCCACTTGGCCATAGTAGATAAACTATGTGAACTAGGCATCAACACATATGTTACCAGATGGGTAGCAAACTGGCTCATTGATAGAACTCACCTAATCATAATAGGGGTAGCCGAGTCAATCAGTACACCCATAATGAGTGGCATAACACAGGGAAGGGTCATGGGGCCTCTGTTATATGGGATATACTTCCCTGAGGTGAAGGCCAAAAACACTGGCCTATGGCTGACCAAGTTTGTAGATGACTGTAGGCTGGGAACCATCATCAATTCCCAAAGTGATGTGGACGTCCTCCAAGAGGGTCTCACCAAAACAAATGACTGCTGCCAGAAACACGGCCTCAGGATTAATGCCAGAAAATGCATCATCATCCCCCTCAGGGAAACTAATGTTCCCACATATTATCATATTAACAACAACGTCCTACATATACAATCACTAGTGAGGCATTTGGCCACCCAGGTTGATAGCAACCTGACGTCAGAGCATCATGTTGCTTCTGTTGTACGGAAAGCTTTCTAAATGGGCCAACTCAAAAGTAAGGGTATCTCATCCAGGGACAAAGAGGTCATAAGATCCATATACTCTACCCTTATAAGGCCAATTATGGTGTTCAATGCCCCCTTTGCCATGTACCTCAAAAAGTACACGCAGCAGCTGGAGAGACCACAGAGGTTCCACACTGGGAGAATCCAGGCCCTCAAGCACCTGCCCTACATAGATAGGCTAAAAGCACTGTCCTTCTTCTCAGTTCCATACAGACTCCTCAGAGGTGACCTCTGTCTGGCATACAAAGCAACCCAGACCCTGCCTTGATGGGACTGCTTCACATCTGAAAGTCAAACCCCACTCGATCAACCTGTAGGCACAGCATCAACCTGGTCTGTGATATCAATAGGACTTGATGTGACAGATATGTGTCCTGCAAACACCCCCATCTGTGGAATACACTCACTTTCCACATCAAGCCAAGTACCTCAATACCTCTTGTGAAGTGCACCCTAGATAACTGTGTGGGAAACAGAAAAATACATTCCTGTGATTCCACCTGTATCCCTGTTCGACAGTGGCTCTGGGTGCTGACATGTCTTAACATGGGCTACACTCTCATCTGCTAGGGTTATAAGGGCTTTAGGGCCAATAACCTAGTGAACTCATATGAACCTATGAACCTATAAACACACCACATTATTCTATACTGCTCTGCCACTGACATACCAGGAAATCACTGTGCTATGTAGAATATGCCAGACATATTATGGAAATATCTGCTCAGTACAATGCACTCTGTACCCACACCAGGATATGACTTTTCAGTTAAGAAGGATACCACATAAACAAGAGATCCCCTGATAGTACATCACTGAGGTGCTGGACTGTTTGCATAGCTTCATCAGCCAGTCTGCTGTAGCCACACCTCTCAACTGGCCAGATTTGGCAAGAATGTCTATATTTTGGCTCATAATTTTGGTCTGTTCATAATAAATCTTGTATTTCTCTGGTCACTGTGATGATCTGAGGATTTATGTCTTTAATTAATGACATACATTTCAGTGTCAGACATCATATATGTCAGAAAATGTCTGCTAAAACAAACCCAGTTACTTTAGCAACTTTCTAAGTTTATAAGAGGAATATTTAAAATGTCTCCCTATGTTTTGGCTATTGCTCCCCCATTTTGGCAGGCTATCCCCAGATTCCTTTCACTAACAGGTTGAGAGGTATGGCTGTAGCACACAAAACCCTGGACCTGAGTACAGCTATTTCTGGAATGGACTCCCACTCTTACTATAGAAGATCATACTGGGCATGCTCCTACACTTAGAGAATTACAGCTATACTGACTATACAGCTGCATTATGCATATATGTCTTTGCATACAGCCAGTTATGTACACTTTAACTGTCTCTACCCACACCAATCACACAGGATTACCTTCAACTATCTGTAAGGTCCATATGTGCTATATCTGCATCTGTTGAGTGTGATACACAGATATATATATATATATATATATATATATATATATATATATATGGGAAACATAAAAATATTTCAAGCATACACACACATAGACATGGGAAGAGAGAGAGAGAGACAGAGGGAGACACAGACAGAGAGTTAGTCATAGATAGAGACACCCTGAAAGGCATAAAGTGATGTCCTGCTGTAGACAATTGCATACTAGTTGTAACCAGTAGTATATGCCAGCATGAAGGTGAGCTCCATTGTGTAATAGTAGTGAAGTAGGGGTTGTAATCTCTGTGTGTGTGTGTGTGTGTGTGTGTGTGTGTGTGTGTGTGTGTGTGTGTGTGTGTGTGTGTGTGTGTGTGTGTATGTGTTTGTAGGTTAAAGTATTTTGAGGCTTTTCCCACCCCGTACACTTCCCATTGCCCTACTTTACAAGATCTGTTGATGTCATTCACCTTAGAAGTACCTTTAGACACTCTTCAGCCCTATAACCTCTGTGGTGCATGTGATAAGTGCATAGCTCTATGGTATAAAAAACTAGATAAGTAGGCAAGTGTGTGTGTGTGTGTGTGTGTGTGTGTGTGTGTGTGTGTGTGTGTGTGTGTGTGTGTGTGTGTGGATAGGTTAAAGTATTTGAGGTGTTTTCCACTCAGTACACTTCCCAGTGCCCTACCTTACAAGATCTGCTGATGTCATTCAGTTTAGAAGTACCTTTGGACACTCATCAGCCATATAGTCTCTGTGGCGTGTGTAATAACCACGTAACACTATAGTACAAATAACTAGATAGGTAGGGTTCTAATTTCAGGCCTGGAAAATATGTGTGTGTGTTGGTGGTTTAAAGTATTTTGAGGCCTTTCCCACCAAGTACACTTCCCATTGCCATACTTTAGAAGGCCTGCTGATGTCATTCACCTTAGTAGTACCTTTGGACCTGCTGTAATACAAATAAATAGATAGGTAGGGGTTCTAATGACAATACTGGCCAGTGTGTGTGTGTGTGTGTGTGTGTGTGTGTGTGTGTGTGTGTGTGTGTGTGTGTGTGTGTGTGTGTGTGTGTTGATTAGACCATTTTAAGGCCTCTTCTACCCAGTACATTTCCCATTGCCCTACTTTACGAGGCCTGCTGATGTCATTCACCTTAGAAGTACCTTTGGATACTTATCAGCCCTATACGTTACATGGCGTGTGTGGTAAGTAAGCAATGCTATAGTACATAGAAGTAGATAAGTAGGAGTTTAAATTTCATTACAGCCACCTATACTAGTTTGTGTGTGAAGCATATCCCCTCTAGGTGTTGGTTATACTATTTTAAAGCCTGTTGACCTCCTTCCCATGGCATTACTTTAATTAGTGTGGTGATGTCACCCACCTTACAAGTACAGTCACACATTTCCTAACACAAAGGCACTGTGGTGCAAGCAATAGTCATATTAGTCTGTACTGTACATAACTAGATATGTAGGTCATCTAATAGGAAAAGAGTCAACTCTGTGTGCATGTGTGTTTCAATAGTTCATAGTTCATAGTTTTAGTACTAGGCTAACTGCCCTTGTGAGCCATTTTAAGCCTAGCCAATTATCCCTTGTGAGACTCAAACCCTGCACCTTGTGTTTTTAAGGCAAACACCTTAGCCACTAAGCCACCCTCCCAACCCTGTGTGCCCCCATGCAGCAGTGTGTCTGTGTTTCAGATGGCTCTACCATGTTAAGGGCCTGTGAACTCACCATTGGCAATCCTAACAGCCCCTGCAGTTGTCACACACTTGACTAGTAGTGGCAGACACTGCAACACTATAGTACCTCTGTGATGTTTGTGTATGTATATAGCAAAGCAGGTAGAGATTCTGCTATTAGCAAGGGCTGGTTATGAGTGTGTGTGTGTGTGTGTGTGTGTGTGTGTGTGTGTGTGTGTGTGTGTGTGTGTGTGTGTGTGTGTGTGTGTGTGTACATCCCCCTACAGCAGTCTACCTGTGTTATGGCCACCAGCATAACTCTCAACCCCTCACAGAAAAACATCTGCTTAAAGCTATATGGAAAACTGGGGTAAATACCAAACACTGAGCATGACCTTCACATATTGCTTTGACATGCATGAAAAGTAGATACCAGAACAGGTCATGCATTTTAATGCACTTTACAAAGGATATGTGTTGTTACATGGCAATATCTGTCATCAATATGCAATGTTAGTCTGTCATGATTTTCCTACAGTTTCCCAGAAAACCACAATTATATGACAGATGGAAAGAAAGTATGTGTCAAACATCAGGACAATCTGCCGACATATGCAGAGATCACAGGTTGCAGTCCATGTTTGGCAAGGTATGATCTGTGACAACAATGTAAACAGTAAAGAGGCCCCAAGAGTGTAGGACAACAAAAATGTCATATGGTTCAGTGCTGATTATATACAGTTATTACTGCACATCAGAATGTTATGACAAATAGTGTAAGCTAAGGTAATGTCACACAAAGAAGGTGTCATAGTAGCAAACCAGAGGAAGTCCTGTGTGTTGAAATTGCCGTGGGCATGGTATGTCTTGCCAACTATCACATTACTACAAGTCATGTCCCAAACTCCACATATGATAATGTCGCAAACAGATTCTGTGTCACCTATGTGTGTGCAATATGTGGACGTGTGAAGGCCCAGTAATTACCTGGTGGCCCCAATAACCCACATGTATATAGGCATGAATGATAATTGGTACGAGTCTATATTATAACATTGAAGTCTTAAAACTTTGAATGTTATAATATAGACCCTATTCAGTGAATGCTTGAAATAACGAAGCTACAGAACACTGAATATTTTCCTAGGGAAAGTATTCAGTGGGCCATTTCTGTGGCTTTGCTATTTCCTCGACTGTGGTGCGAAGGTGATGGACCGGGTTAAGGTAAGTGTGCGAACTGACAGAGGTAAGGTGAGTGTGCGATAGTTAGGGACCTTAGGGATAGGGAGCGAGTAAGGTGAGTGTGCAATAGTTAGGGACCTTATGGTTAGGGAGTGGGTAAGGTGAGTGTGCATTAGTTAGGGACCTTAGGATTATGGAGTGGGTAAGGTGAATGTGCAATAGTTAGGGACCTTAGGGTTAGGGAGCAGGTAAGATGAGTGTGCTTTAGTTAGGGACCTTAGAGTTAGGGTTGGGTTAAGGTAAGTGGATAGCTAGTAGTGTATGTACGGTTTAGTGTAGGGTTCTGTGAAGTGTGTATGTGTGGATTATGTATTTTGATGTGCTTGTGCTGTGTGTGTGTATTCTCGGAACACATTTGCTGTTCTGAGCGTTCGAGTATATCACATTTCGAGATTTCAAGGTCATGCTTATGGTGTTCGACATTTTAGAATTTTGATAATGTGATATAGACCCAATTGGCACCACCCACATACGTAGGTACAGCCTAAGGCTGTGTGAACTGTAAGTATTTTTCAGCCTGTCATTGAGCCACAAACTGCTGTTAATACACTGCAATGGTCATACAATGGGTATGGAATGCTGTCAAGGTCCTAGCCTCAAGCTGAATGCAGACAATAGTGTCAGCATGCCATACAGCAAGGACATCTCCCCAGTATTTCCCACATCAGCACCAACCCCATAAACACAAAGACTGCGATGATAGACCTGGATATGCAGGATGGCAACATAGTTCCATTCAGGCAACAAGTATTGGCAGTCATCAGGAATTGCTTGTATGTGGTTCACCACATAGGTAAAGGGACCACATCCAGCAAAAAGGTGGACATTACCTCTGAATAGTCCTCAGTCAGTACAACAATACATTAGCAGCATGGCCAGTCTGCTATGCACCTATGCAGACAACTGCAGAATCTATAAAGGCTATGCAACACCCACAAAGGTCAACCATGGCCCTCAACACCTGTTCCACACAGAAAGTCTGTAATCAGTACTGGCCCACTAGTTATTGATCAGGTTGTCCACAGGTGTCTATGGCATGCCAAAATGGCAATGTTGTGCTCAATGCTTCAACAGCTGCCCCATGTACAAAAGTACAACACTGTGTGCATTACCAGCATGAGAGGCCTGACTCGCATATGAGATAGAAGACACACGTGCTGGAGAGTCAGGTTTGGCTACCAGAGGCTGCCCTTTATCAGGAATACACCTCCCAAACATGTCAAACACAGTACCATGCATACCCTCATCAACTGCATCAAGGTTGAGTGGATGGGAAAGAAAAAGCTTCTCTCCCTGGGGTTCAACCAATGTCCAGCAATGGCAGGGGCAGCAGGTGCTGATGGGTGATTCTGTTGGAGATAAAATAATGGCTAGGCTTGTGAGGGTCCCAGGGCTAGTACTCTAGTAACCTCCTCTGTATCTATGAACTTGTGGTCCTACAGAATCCCCAGCTGACATGTACGAAGGCTAGCTGGCTGTGTCAAGGGGCATGTATGCAAGGTCACACTGTCTGCCCCCATTGTGCCTCACACACTTTTGCACTCATACATACCCAGTAGACATGTACATATACAGCCATACCTTGGTGATGGAAAGGTTACTGTGTTTCCACTTCACTATACTCAGCTTCGGTAATGTCAGCAGCCCCACAGGCTGTACACACACAAACACCTGGAACACAAACGGAATATGGTACATGAGACAACAGTCAGTCAGCAGTACTAACAGCAATAATGCATCTTGGCAGAAAGGTACATACACTTCGATATGGACCCATGACAATTGCCAGAAGACAGAACCTTACATAGCCTAACATTACTAGATTATACTATATCCACCCTATGCACCAGACCCATATTACCATGTCCCTGCATTGATGGTATGGATAACAGGAATGTGGCACAAGTATCACCACATGCAAAAGGTGTGGTGTGGGGTTGCCAGAGGCCTAGGCTGGTCCATGCAGTTGACATAATGTGTGTGTGTGTGTGTGTGTGTGTGTGTGTGTGTGTGTGTGTGTGTGTGTGTGTGTGTGTGTGTGTGTCTGGAGGGGTGGTGTTCAACTGGGCCATGGAGAAGAGTTGTGTGTGTCTGGTGGTGACCTGCCTGTGATAGTGATGTGTGAGTGTGTGTATGCACACAGTCAAGCCATGCGGTTGCCCTACATGGGGGTATGTTGGACAGCCGTTTACCATACATGGCAGGATGTACAGTTCACCATCTCCAGTCATGGACATGGGAACTGGTTCTGTCTGGAGTGTCACTAGCATCACCAGGCACAAGGCCAGATGCTGTATAACTCCCTGATGGTGACTGCTCTCTGCTGGATCTATGTTTCTGACAGGGCCTGCCAGGACCACATGCCCGTGGCCTGATATGTTGTTGTGTGGACAGCACCCTTCTTTTGGTAGTGCTGGTGGTAATGCCACTACGGGAGTGTGAATGTGCATGGCCACTTGGGCTATGAGCTGATCTTGTTGGTGGCCTTCGTCCACGTGTCCAGTGCCCTACTCCCACCACATGCTCAAGCACAGACATTGCATGGTTGAGCACTGACAATGTCTCACCCCACCATCTATCCATGATATCAGCAAAATGACGTATGGCATCACCAATGTCATGGAGGTTGTCACGCATGGCAGGAAGGGTTGCATTCATGACCCTGAGCATCTATCTGGTGTAGAGTTCAGAACATGCCTGTGACTCCATGATGGATCAAAACATGTGTTGGGTGACACCTGCTGTGACACCTCTGACAGGGGCTGATTGGGCAACAGTCCTCCAAGCACCTCTGTCAATCTGCCTGTGTGGGACCTCACCAGCTCTCTGGCTATGGCTAGTGTCTACACCCACAGTTGCCATAGTCACCACACTAGCCTGTCCATTGCCACCACCCTCCGACTGTCCATTATCTGTGGCTGCTGGGAACCGGGTATGTGTGGGCATACTGACTGTGTGACGGGACATTGTGGGGGAAAGTGTGATATCAACCAATGGCACAGATTCAGTGCCCAACAACCCCACCTGTGCCTCACTATGCCCACCAACATCATCAGAGTCTGATAAGACACTGACATCAGATTGTGAGGGGGAGAGACCCCAATCCCCATGTTCACCTGTGAGGGGAAGACAACATATGTAAATTAATACCGGCACTATAATGTTTGCTGATCCACACACACATACACACACACACACACACACACACACACACACACACACACACACACACACACACACACACACACACACACGTGTGCATGTGCACACACACACACACACACACACACACACACACACACACACACACACACACACACACACACACACACACACAGGTGAGCTGGCACAAAACCATTATACAGACCACACTTTCTGAAAGATAACATGCACGCACACAGACCACAATAGACACACTATGGACAGGCCTTTAACAACATGCAGTGCAGCTATGTCCAGTTAATATTGCTACTACTATACACCTCTGATGTATATGAGGAGTGGTAGCATGTGATGGGCCTTTACCTAACACACAGTGCACCCATGTACACAATACTAATGTACCCCTGTATAGTACAGTGGCAACAGCTATACAAACATACGTGCCAATATGTTAGAGCTCCTGTGAATAGGCACCTGTGATGACCAATGTGATGCACCGTAGTTAACCACACCACATGTGAACATGTACATATTGCAATAAAGCTACGCATAACAGTTATGTGCATGGAAAACTGACTGTGCTTAACATGCCTAGGGTATTGGTGAGCCACAGCAAGAAAATTCCACACTCACCAGCTTCAGCTTGCTGTTCCCAACCAGACCAGAGGGACCTATGTAATTGTAGGGGAGAGGTATTGTCAGCACACACATATGTGGCAATCTTCTTATTGTTCTTTCAGCTGCTCCCATTAGGGGTCACCACAGCAGATCATCTGTTTCCATTTCTTCCTGTCTTTTGCATCTTGCTCTGTCACACCAACCACCGGCATGTCCTCTCTCACCACATCCATAAACCTTATCTTAGGTCTTCCTCTTTTCCTGTTACCTGGCAGCTTTATCCTTAGCATCTTTTTCCCAATATACTCTGCATCACTCCTCAGCACATGTCCAAACCAATGTAATCTTGCCTCTCTGGCTTTGTCTCCAAACCTTCCAACCTGGGCTGACCCTCTAAAATGCTTATTCCTAATCATGTCCACCCTTGTCACACCCAGTGCAAATCTTAACATCGTTAACTCTGCCACGTCCAGCTCTGAATCCTGCCTTTTTGTCAATGCCACTGTCTCCAACCCATATAACATAGCTGGTCTCACTACCCACTTGTAGACCTTCCCTTTCACTCTTACTGGTACTCGTCTGTCACAAATCATTCCTGACAATCTTCTCTACCCACTCCATCCTGCCTGTACTCTCTTCTTCACATCTCTTCCACACTCACCATTACTCTGTACTGTTGATCCCAAGTATTTATCTCTTCCATCTTCGTCACCTCTACTCCCTGCATCATCACCATTCCTCTATCCTCCCTCTCATTCACACACATATATTCTGTCTTAGTCCTGCTGACCTTCATTCCTCTTCTCTCTAGAGCATATCTCCACCTCTCCAGGGTCTCCTCAACCTGTTCCTTACTCTCACTACAGATCACAATGTCATCTGCAAACATTATAGTCCACTGGGACTCCTGTCTGATATCGTCTGTCAGCCTGTCCATCACCATTGCAAATAACAAAGGGCTCAGAGCTGATCCTTGATGTAATCCCACCTCTACCTTAAACGCATCTGTCACTCCCACCGCAGACCTAACCACTGTCACAATACCCTCGTACATATCCTGTACCACTCTTACATACTTCTCTGACACTCCTGACTTCCTCATACAATACCACAACTCCTCTCTAGGCACCCTGTCATATGCTTTCTCTAAGTCAACAAAGACACAATGCAACTCCTTCTGACCTTCTCTGTACTTCTCCATCAACACTCTCAGAGCAAACATCGCATCTGTAGTGCTCTTTCCTGGCATGAAACCATACAGCTAATCATTAATCATCACGTCCCTTTTTAACCTAGCTTCCACTACTCTTTCCCATAACTTCTTGCTGTGACTGATCAATTTAATCCCTCTGTAGTTACTACAGCTCTGCACATCACCCTTATTCTTAAAAATTGGTACCAAAACACTTTTTCTCCATTCCCCAGGCATCCTCTCAATTTCCAAGATTTCATTAAATAATCTAGTTAAAAACTCTACTGCCATTCCACCTAAACACCTCCATGCTTCCACAGGTATGCCATCTGGACCAACTGCCTTTCCATTCTTCATCATCTTCATAGCTATCCTTACTTCCTCCTTGCTAATCTACTGCAAGTTATGATTCACTATCCGCACATCATCCAACTTCTCTCCCTCTCATTCTCTTCATTCATCAGCCCTTCAAAGTACTCTTTCCATCTCCTCAACACACTCTCCTCACTTGTGAGTATGTTTGCTCATTATCCTTTATCACCCTTACCTGCTGCACATCTTTACTAGCTCAGTCCCTCTGTCTAGCCTATTGGTACAGGTCCTTTTCTCCTTCCTTAGTGTCCAACCTTTCATACAACTCTTCATACGCGTTATTCTTAGCCTTTGCCACCTCTCTCTTTACCATGCACCTCATCTCCTTATACTCCTGCCTACTTTCTTCATCTTTCTGACAATCCCACTTCTTCTTCGCCAACTTCTTTCTCTGTATACTCTCCTCTACTTCCTCATTCCACCACCAGGTCTCCTTGTCCTCCTTCCTCTTTCCAGGTGTCACACCAAGCACCTTTCAAGCCATCTCCCTTATTAGCTCTGCTGAAGTTACCCAGCTATTTGTTAACTCTTCACTGCCACCCATTGCCTGTCTTAACTCTTCCCTGAACTCCACCTCACAATTACCCTTTTTCAATTTCCACCATTTGATCCTTGGTGCTGACCTCACACTCCTACTCATTCTCTTCTTGATCACCAATGTCATCCTAAAAACACCATCCTATGCTGCCTAACTACACTTTCCCTGCCACTACTTTACAGTCTCCAATCTCCTTCAGACTGGCCCTTCTACATAAGATATAATCCACCTGTGTGCATCTTCCTCCATTCTTGTATGTCACCCTATGTTCCTCCCTCTTGTTAAAATACATATTCACCACAGCCATGTCCATCCTTTTCACAAAATCCATTACCATCTGACCTTCTGCATTCCTTTGCTTAACACCATACCTACCCATTACTTCTTCATCCCCCTCTGTTCCCTTCACCAATATGCCCATTGAAATCTGCTCCAATCACCACTCTCTCACCCTTGGGTACAGTCATCACCACTTCATCCAACTCACTCCAAAATTTTTCTTTCTCATCCATCGCACACCCAACTTATGGAGTATATGCACTAACAACATTCATCATTACCCCATCAATTTCCAGCATCATAAACATCACTCTGGCACTCTTTTCACCTCCAAAACACTCTTAGCAAACTGTTCCTTCAGGCTAACCCCCACGCCATTTCTCCTCCCATTCACACCATGCTAAAACAATTTGAACCCACCTCCAATAAACCTGGCCTTGTTCCCCTTCCATCTGGTCTCTTGCACACACAATATGCCAACCTTCCTTCTGTCCATCATATCAGATAGCTCTCTCCCTATACTAGTCATACTGCCAACATTCAAAGTTCCGACCCTCACTACCACAGTCCTAGCCTTTACCTGCTTTCAGGCATGCCTTCCCACTTTTCTCCTCCTTCGGCCAACAGCAGCCCAATTTCTGCCAGCACCCTGTTGGCCAACAGTACTGGTGGCATTCGTTGTTAACCTGGGCCTCGACCAATCCGGTATGTATATCTGTACTGTTGTCTGCATGTATGATTTGGCAAAATTTTACTCCGGATGCCCTTCCTGACTCAACTCTCCCCATTTATCCAAGCTTGGAACTGGCACAAAGAAATGCACTGGCTTGTGCATCCCCAGTGGCTGGGTTACACACATATGTGGCAATGGTACAGGATAATATGTGCATTTATGAACATGTACAGTACAAGCTGTGATACTACCTAAATTACTGACTTTCACAATAAGTGTGCTCTTGTGTGCATTACAAAACCCCACCCACAAATGTAGTCTGACCTGACATATGCATCCAGGTATGCAAAGGCTGCCACTATGAATGCTATAGTATTGCCGTGATGCCCACTGGGGCCTTATCTGGTTGCTTCTCGGCTGTTGACTCTGTGCCACCCACATCCACGACATATGTGGTGCTGGTTTCCTGGGAAGTGGTGGATGCACTAAGGTTGGTGAGGAACTCCTCCATGGCAATGACTGGTACTTGTGTAGCAGGCCTTCCACCTGTGCCAGTATGGTCCCTGGACACAGGTGCAGCTCTTTGCTGTGCATTGTGTATTAGGTCTGTGGCACATTGTCAGACCTGTTCATAGCTCCTGTCATGGTGTCTAATGTTCTTTACGATCCCTATCAGATCTGCCCACAGGGCATTGTGTTCCTGCATGTTTTGCTGGCTCCTCCCCAACAGTACCCTGTGATGGAGACTGAGTGCATCAGTGATCACTGCAGTCATGGCCTCCATGTATGGTGGGTGTCGTCTACCATACATCCTACCGGAAAAACATGAATAGCGGAACACATCACAAGACAGCATACATTGGCCACCATGATGTACAGACTCTCCACATCCACATTTGCTAGCACTATTCATCACTAACACACACATTATATCCCTTCCATCTATCAGTACAGTATGTGTGTGAGTATTGTCAACATACTGCCATTACAGCATGCATTGTCTCCCTTATCCTGATGTGTCATGTTCGCCCCACTGAGGATTATTAATCTGCATAATCCTTCATCATTTGCATCATACAGCAAATGCAGCAGCTGGTGACATCACACAGGTTCCCCACCAGGGAATACAAGGCCATCAGACATCTACCATACACCTATAGGCTATACAGCCAACCCTCTACCCAGTGTCATACATACTCCTCAGGAGTGACCTCACTGTGGCAAACAAGGCAATCACGGTCACCACATTGCTGGGACTGCTAGCTACACAAGTGCAGGTCATGCTCCACTGTGTTAACCCACACACGCACCTTCAACTGGTTAAGTGACCTGGACTGGCCTTGTTGGCAGCTCACATGTGTGTCACACACAATCACCCTATGGTGGAATGGGCACCATGTCCACATTAGGCAGGGTAGCTACCAAAACATTTGCAGATGTAACCTGGTAAAATGAATGGTTAACAGCAACTACACCCTTGAGATATCACCTGTGTCCCTGTTTGATGGGGACATCAGCTGCTGCCTTGCATACACATGGGCTAACATGTGGCCTAAGCATATGGCTGTTAATGGCCCATAGCCTAGTAACCTAAGATGGTACCAGGACTACCAGAAATGACCTGACTGCTGTGATAGACTGTGTTGTTATATGCCCACACACATCACTGCCATTGACTGCTGGGTGTCCCTATGGGCAACGTTACAGTACCAGGTCATCCAGCCTACATCCAGCAAATAGGTGAGTGACACTACAGGTGCATGTGGACATTCCAGGAACATCTGAGGTACATGATAACAGCCAGCAGTGCATATGTGGTGTAGGATGACTTACTCAAAGGTGTCTGACATCTGCAGTACCCAGATGTTGGCAGAATGGGTACATGTGCCTGATAGTTGTAGACCCCCCTGCCAGACAAATGTGTATTTCTGCACACAAGTCGGACAACATGTGATGGTTGTCCACAGAGTTTAGGGATGTGTCTGTGACATGCCAGACTCCTGGGGACACAGTAATGGTCCATGAATATCTGGTACTGTATCCATTCCCTTATGTATGCACAGCTACTGAGCCAGAGGCAGCATTCCCTCCACTCCTACTACGTATAACCTGCTGTCCTGTTGCAGGGACTCACCAGGTATGTTAGCCATAGGTGTCAGGCAATCAGATATAGATGTGGTGTACACATTGACCAAGCCAGAGTATGTCAGGAATAGTCAGGGAGACCTGGACAATCTGTGAAATAATCCTATATGACATTGGCAGACTAAGAAAGGCTCAATAATGGCACATGATGTGATATGCCAGCTGAATCCACAATTACGTATTGTCAGTGTGATGCCTCTGCATTGGCCTAGTAATCAATGAGCCTCAATACTCACCGCTACCACCAGTGAAGGATGTACACAATGGGAGGATGACAAGTACACACAGTAAAGTACAATTACCCTTCAGAACACACAGAGATCACAGTCAGTTTGGGGATGATTTCCCCCTCTCTCTCCAGATCCCCAGTAAGACTCCCCATCGGCACAGCTATACGCTTAACATCTCAGCAGAGCAGCCAAGCCAGAACATCTATCACCCTCTCTGTCTGACCAGTGCTTTGTGTACCTGGTCATGTAGATGACACACACTTTGAGATTCGATTTATGAATCAATGAATCACACACACATGCACACACACACACACACACACACACACACACACGCGCGCGCACACACACAGACACACACACGCACACACACACAAACACACACACACACACACACACTCACTCCTGGGAAAGGTTGGCACAGGCTTACTAGCTAGGGCTCCTTTGGCCACACTTACAGGTAGTTCTGACCGTCACATTCCAGCTGTTTATCAGTTGCTGTAAGGCCCTTACCAAAAGGTGATGAATCCTACTGTGTGATGTGCTTATTAGCCAAATGGTAAGTGTGACCAATGCCAAGGCTATTGGAGTGGGTTACACAGTGTCACCAAATACATATGCAAGTACTCTTAGACCTTACTTAGTTCTACACAGACTAGACATACGTACAAGGTTTAACTATATTTAATGATAACTAATAAAAGAACAAGACAATACACAATCAATAAAGTCACTACAGAGCTTAGACTCACAGGGAATACATTAAGACATCAGTTCAGGACAGTCTGAAATAAATACAGCAAACATCTAAGGTCGTAGGTTTATAGGTTCATAGGATGATACTAGGCTATTGGCCTGGAGGCCCTTATAAGCCAAGCCAGGGATTCTGCCCATGTTCCTTCAAAGTCAGCATGTTTCCCCTGTCCAGCAGGGACACAGGTGGGATCCCAGGGGTGTATGTTCTGTTTCTCATCCAGTCATCCAGGTTCCTCTTAAAGAGGGCTAGAGAGGTACTTTGCTTAACATGGTGAGGGAGTCTATTCCACAGATGGGTGAATATTTTGGCACACAAATTTATCCTGCCAACATGTTCCATTCATGCTAAGAGGGAATTGTACTCCAAAATGGGTCTGATAAGGGAGGAGTACAGGGATGTTATAACCTCCTCGTTCCTGGATGGCATACCCTTTTTTTATGAGGCAGGCCATGTAGATAGCCTGCTGTGCAATGGCAGCAATGTGGTGGTCAAAAGTAAGGCTGCTATCAACCTGTGTGCCCAAGTTCCTCACAACTGATTGCATGCTTTGTACATGTTATCAATGCCATAAGTACTGGGGATGACATTTTCCCCAAAGGGGATTATGATGCATATCTTGTCAATCAGTTGGAGACCATGCTTCTGGCACCAGTCATTAGTTTGGGTAAGGCCCTCTTGGAGGATGTTCACATCAGTATGGGAATTTAAGACAGCACCCAGCTTGCAGTCATCTGCAAACTTGGTTAGACACAGACCACTGGTTTTGGCTTGCACCACAGAAAAGTATATGCCAAACAATGGAGGCACCAAGACTGATCCTTGGGGTACACTAGTCATTACAGGTCTACTACTAGACATGGCTTCCCCTACTTTGACTGAATGGGTTCTAGCAGTGATCCAGTTAGCTACCCATCTGGTAACATACAGGCAGAAACCTAGCTGGGAGGGTTTATGTATTATGGCCAAGTGGGGAATACTGTCAAAGGCTTTGGTTAGGTCAAGGTAGGCATTGTGCACCATCTTCCCCTTGTCCATGGCTTTGGTGAATGTTTTCAAGAACTCAACCTAGTTTAACAGGCATGATCTCCCTTTGACAAAACCAAACTGTGTGGGGTCAAGTGTGTGGAGGTTGCCAATGTCCTTGTTTATTAGGTCCATGATAATGTATTCCATGGCCTTGCAGATCAGGCTAGTTAGGCAGATGGACCTATAATTGCCTGGGTCAGTGGATACTCCACTGTTGCATAGAGGAATGATAGTGGTTGTCGTCCATTCAGCTGGGATGAAGCTGTTGCTCAGGTGGTGGTTGAATAGGGTGTGTAATGGAGCTGTGAGGTCATGCCTGAGTTCATGTAGGATACAGGCAGTGATGGTATCAGGTCCCATGAAGACTTTATTGCTTGCCTTTCAGAGGGCATGAAGGACCTGTCCATGTTGTTGAGGGAGTGGGGCAGGTGTTGGGGATGTCCTGGTGTATGGATGGGGGTGACAGGGGGGTAAGGTTTCACTGAACCTGTCTGCAAGCAGGTTGGCTATATCTATGGCATTTGTGTATGTGGCGTTATTGACCACTGGTTCGGAGCAGATTTGGCTGTTGCATTTGAGTTTGCGGATATATGTGAAGAAGGCCTTTTGATTTACCTTGGTGGATCTGGCCAATTTGAATTTGAATTTAGCCTTAGAGGATAACATTGATGACCAAATATGCTTGTTCAAATGAAGGAGTGATTGCTTCCAACTTGGCACCTGCCCTTTCTCGGCCCTGGACAACAATATTTTCCTTCTATTATACTGTTCATTGCTGCTGTCCACCAGACAGGTTTATTGTTCCTTGAGGTAGATGATTTGGTCATGTTAAGTACTGCTGAGTCCATTCATATATTTTGTTGGTGTAAGCTTGAACATTATCTCAAGTTCCAAATGAAGGGACAGTGGCTGTGAAGCTGCATATACCTGATCTGAGTAGATTGTATTCAGCTTTGGAAATGTTCTTCTGTTTGATCTGACAAGGGGGAGTGGTGGGTCAGGGGAGATGGTGAGGTCAAAAGTGATTGCTTTATGGTCAGAGCTTACCAAGGAGAATGACACTGTAGGAGTGCTACAGTGACTACTCATATTGTTTAGGACCAGGTACAAGATATTTTTACCTCTTGTAGGAGTATCAACCACCAGATGCAATGCTTTGTTATTGACAAAGTCGAGAAATCTCTGGGGGTTCATGTTTGGGCTAGAATAGGTCTTGCACTCTATGTTTGGGTTGTTAAAGTCACCCAGGATCAGGGTAGAGGGTTGAATCTTGATGGATTTAACTAAGTCCAGATAGGTGGATTTGGTGTCCTGCTTCATGGTTAGGGATCTCTAGCTAGCTATGATATGAATATGTGTTTTACCGAAAGTTAACTGCATTTGCTGTGCCTCATTTGCGTACTACTATTTGACCAGATTGGAGGTGATTGAAACTGAACCTCCTTTGCTATGTTGCTCTCCATTTTGGGTCTGAAAGTATGATAGGATGAGCAATCTGGTAAGGTTGGGGCTCTCTCCACAGCTTTTAACCAGGTTTCAAGGAATGCACAAATGTCAGCATCCTCCATGACAAGGAATGCTTGAAATGAGTGCAGTTTCATGCTAAAACCCCTAGCATTTAGCAACATGGCCTTTACATTTTGTTTTAATGACCTTTCATGTTGCTAATATTGTGCTCATGACTTTGCCAAAAAAGGCACTATGGGGGAGACAAGAGCCTTTGCCAGAAGCCTAACACCCAGGGGAGACAGATGAAGGCCATCTCTGGCAAAGCATCATGGTCTGCCATTTGTGTACTGGCTTTTGAGTGAGACAACAAGGAGCCTAGGTACTTAATGTGATTGCATTTCTCAGATATTGTGTTCTTATGTGGTAGTAGTAAAGGGTTTTCTGTGTACTTAAGGCAGTTGCTACACTGTCTTAGGATGCCCATATCAACCACAGTAGCAGGAGAAAATACAGGAGACTGTCTGTCCATGGTTATCATTATCTGTGGAACAGAGGTGAAGGATAGTAGAGCGGGTACTATCTGAGGAGAGTATCCATAGGTGTGAGTATGGTTAGATAAAATCAATACAGTAGCTTTTGGTGAGGGCCTCACTCACACAGGAGTGCTAGTAAGGGACAAACATTGCAAATGAGATACTTCACAAAGGATTAATACAGCACAGTGCAATGCACAATGAACAAGCAAGGACAAACCCACACAAATGCTGGGTTTAAATACCACAAAACAAAGGTAAAATAGAAACACTAGAACTGACCAACCAGCCCTTGTCTCAGAGTTCTTAGCGCAACACTCTATGCCAGACAAGTTCCAACCAGTGCACGTACTCCCAGTAAGTGCAGGCAGGCCCTGGCCAGCATAAGATGGCATTGCAGCAAACACAGGAATCACACAAACAGATCTGAATACAGCAAAACATGCAGCCAGACTATGCTAAAGATATTTCAATACTGTGTAGGTCAATGTAACACAGGAGAACAGATACACACTAAAATATAACAGTAGCAAACAAGAGCAAACTGGTTTAAACAAATTAACCAATTAACCAACAAGAAAGCTCAAAACTGAGCCCTGTTCAAGCAGTCTTCAAACAGACAAGTTCTAACTGCACACTCCTGCCACTAGGGTGCAGGGGAAGCCTCCCCAAGAAAGATGGCCTTGATTACTGCTCAAGCTATACAAACAAAGCTAGATTCACTGGATCTGCATGCAGTCTATGCTACAGAAAACAAAGCACACCAATTTCATTAAGGGACAGTTGGAAGAAGCAGGCACAATAATCCTTTAACCAGAAACTCGCAGCTCAGAAGGGCGGAATATACCATCTCCTCCCACAAGAGTGTAGAGGACAAACCTCTTTAATGTAAAATAACTGGCCTGAAGCCCAAGTGCTTCAACCAGAAATAAGATGCTTTTAGAATAACAGACAGTAAAAGCCTTCAATCAGCAAAACCCAACTTACAAGGATGAAAGCTACCTCTTTTGCCACAAGAGTGCAGACCACAAACCATCTTAATGTAAAACAACTGGCCTGAAGCCCAAGTGCCAAAAGTCTTAGAATAACAGTTACATTTTAATTATGTTACTAACAAGCAGTAATACATGCAGCAGAATAAGTGCAACTGAGTACTTGTAAGAACAGGTAGCAAAAGTAATATAAAGTAATAAAGTAGGAAGAAACACAAATACAGTAAAATCTGTTTTTATTTAGGTTAAGTGGGAAGGGATGTAACACAATAATTTATGTTTGGGAAACCAAGGGGAGGGGGGGGTCCTTCCCGAATGAACTGTCTCTACTCAGTAGAATAAGCTGATGGGATGGGACTAGTAGGAGTGTCCAAAATGAGATTTATAGTAGGGGCGGGCAACTCAAAAGCCACCAAATTTAAGAACACAACAAGGACTGGGTGAGTAGGAGAGGGAAACACTTATAACTCCAACAGAGCAGAAAACATAAAACAAAGCAACTGTAATACTAGAATAAGATACAAAATAGAAGTGATCAAACCTTAAATAAAGGTCTTTAAATCAATATTACATGCAGAGATGACTGATAGAGCAATGCAGAACACACAAACACTTCAGCAAACTACAGATATTTCTAACTTAAAGAGCAATGCTGTCTCTCAACTCCTCCGACTACTTAACTGATGCTATTCACAGTTTGCAAAGGGATTCTTTGGCAACCTTTTTTTAAGTGACCCTAGCCAAGAACTTTTAAAACTCCAACAGAACAGTAACTTAAAATTAAACAAATGTAATACTAGCATGAGATACAAAATATAAGTGATCAAACGTTAAAAAGTTAAATAAAGAGCTTCAAATAAACATTAAATGCAGGAATGACTAATACTCAGAGTGATGCAGACCACACAAACATCAGACATATATATACTATATTCTCATCTATATGTAAACAAGTTTACATTTCCCTAGTTCCTTACTATTAGCAAGGCAAATGGATATGAGTGGATGTTGTCGTATACACAGACACATAACAACATGCAAAGGTCTTTCTCTGAGACAGGTCTGGAACTAATAATCAACACTAATGCTGGCTTAGCTCAGATTACAGCAATGTTTATCATCTGCCTTCACTTGACAGGCTAACAGCAACAAACATGCATTTTAGCATCTCTGCATCAGAAGAGAATATCTGCCTGATGTTTGTGTAGAACTGGAAGTCATAACACAGTTAAGCACTTCTATATTTTCAACCTAGTAATTATTTATGTTTTAAGGCAATACAAAAAACACTAGCTGTAGACATTTATGTCTGCTTGCTGCACTGAAACTGGGATAACACATTCATAAAGCAAGTTTAGCTTATTTACTTGACGTTTTTCAACTTATGTCTGTATGCTTTGAGGCTTCCAGCTTCTACTATTAATACATACATTTGCACAGGTAATACTTTATATACATTTCTGTTCTGTGCCAGCAACCTGTTACAGCAAGGTATCTGGACAAAGGCACAAATAAAGGGGGGACAAAGGCCAACACATAGTGGCAATTTATAAATATTGCTCTTATATACTTAGTTAATAGAATACTTGGTTTTGGATTCGCATGAGTTATCTGAAGGATATGACATCTGACATTTACACGTGTGCTATCGTTTTATGACTTCTCTCTTTAATCATTTGCCATGGATTTGCCAGACAAAACACAAATGTAGGACTAAGTGAGGAAAAATATAAGGCAAACATGTGGTCAGTCTGTAAAACTATGGACAATTGTAAGGTATGAGCTCAGTACATATCATATAGTTCAACACACACAATTATGCACTAGTTGTTTAATATCCACATAACATATATATGTATCTTACACTTGTAAGACATGCATATGTATCATATAAATATTCATAAATGACACAATTATTTACAACATCCCAGTTAGCTGGGCTGGCAGTGTCACAGTCAGTATTGTACAACAGACAATCCAGTAGTAGTCATATGTGAGCTGCTGGGGTGACTCGGGGGCCAGAGCTGTGTTCTATGTCACTGCAGACCGTATCTCTCAACTTGTTAGAGCAAGAAATCTGGACAAAGCCATAAATAAAAGTGTGACAAAGGCCCACAGATAGGGACAATTTCTAAATATTGCTCTTGTAAACTTAGAAAGTTGTTAGAATAACAGGTTTTGCATTAGCATGACTTTTCTTTTTTTTTAAAACAAGTTTATTAGTTTTAACATACAAAATAAATATTATAACAATCGTATGCAAGCAGTTAACATATAAACAGTTATAACATTTGATAAAACAACTAAAGTATTTACAAAGACATCCACTCTAAATCAAATCAATTAATTAAACTGTAACATCTTACTAATGAAACTAAGACTGTTTTAACAAGTTTTGTAAGGTATCCCATATATTATAGTAAGATGTTTTCCTAATGGTTCTTGACTTTATTGTCATTAGTTCCATATGACACACTTCAATCATAACATTTTTAAATTCATTAAATGAAGGAGGAGTATCTGAAATCCAGTTTCTGGTTATTATTTTTCTAGCCACTGCTAGAATTGACCATAATAAAGGAAGTTTAACTTTAACACATTTAGGAACAGGGGTGTTAAATAATATAAGTGATTTAGAGGCTATGAAATTATCTGTGAAAAGAGCCTGCAAAAATCATTGATTAACATCCAATATTCCTTCAGTTTTATACAATCGTAAAACATATGTGCCCAATCAGCATTTATTTCTACAGTACATCTCTTACATATGTTGTCTTTATTGTTTATTTTATTCATCATTAAGGGTGTATAGAAAGATCTATGTAAAAATTTCCAGGTAAAAAGTCTCCAATTAATAGAAGAAGTAGATTTATAAGCAGATTCCAATATATATTGTTTATCTTGTTGTTTTGGTAATTCACCATTAATGGAATTGAAATAATTCCAGTAATTATCTGAACTATAATAGGTTTCATCTCTAATGATTTTATGTATGTGTGAGAGCTTACCTTTATCAGAAACCCTATGTTGTAAATTTAATATCAAGTAGTCAATCAGTATTGGAACAGATTCTTTAACTGTTAAAGACATTAAATCAAGTTTGTTAGTAAGATGTTGTCTAAATGTTTGAATCTCTAACCAACATGTTTCTCTCAAATCAAATTCTTGCTTTAAGAAGTCTAAATTTTTTACTAGCATGACTCTTCTGAAGACTATGAAGACTGACACTGAACTGTCTGTCATTATTTTCTAACTTCAGTCTTTAATGATTTGCCACTCATTTGCCAGAAAACCATAATTTTATGCAAAGCAGAACAAAATTGTGAGGCAAAAATTAGGATATTCTACAAAAATCTATACAGTTCAGAGGTATGCTGCAGACATAGCCATCAGAGATGGCTCTAGGTGCTGGACAGCAGACTAACAGCAACATGACAGTCCAGGAAGTGTTGTTGAGACCTACTGCATAAATTCCTATTTCCCATGACTGCATTCCCCCCCATCTGCATTCCATTACATACTTAATTGTTTGACATGCCTGGTATAGTGCTGTACTCCTTTGTCAGAATAAATCCACAAAAAGGTGTTGTAAAACATCACAGTCTGTATTTCTGAAGAAAGTGTCAGACCTGTTTAGTATAGGCAGCAGCTTGCCTTTTGTAGGTAATGTCCATGAGCAGGTGATGGCCTTTGCACCAATCTGTTGCTCCCATTTGCTAATTGCATCCAAAACAGCTGGGTTGCCTTCCCATTAGCCAATGGCATGGCAACACAGTGCCATAATTAAGGCCTTCGTGTGGGCCTTGCCCCTTTTCTTGGCCTGTGAAGAGGAAATTATGGAGGTGTGGGAGCTACAGAATTACAGAGGGTAGGTGGCACTACTATCCACTGTTTAGATTGATGTGTTGTGTCCACAGTTTTGCATGCTATGTCTGCATACCACTCAACCTGTTAGTGCAGGAAATGTGAACAAAGCATGACAAAATGTGTGGACAAAGGGGCACAGATAGGGAGAGATTTTAAATATTGGTGTCATAACCTTAGAAAATTGCTAGAGTAACAGGATTTGTTTTGACATATATTTTCTAAGAGATTTGAAGTCTGACACTCAAATGTATATTATTTAGTGACTTCATTACTGATATCATCCCAGTGATTTAGCAAAATACCACAAATGTTATGAGGAACAGGCCATCAATATTAGCCATAACCCTGGCATTCTGTGGAAATCTGACAGTCACATGTGACACTTTGCAGCATTTATTTGTCTGTGTACTGGTTCTGTATCTGTATCTGTGTAAAAGGCCCAGGTACACTGCGATTTTACCCACTATAAATTGAAGTAGTGTGTGACTGGCTATCAGGATCTGTTCATAAAATCAGTTACTGTACTCAAGAGGTCAGTTGGCCTACTGGTATGTTGCCCTGACTGCAGTTGAAATGGTTCTGTGTTCATAATTTGGCAGTGATGTTTTTAGGCCTAAATGTATATCCCTTTACTGCCTGATAAATTTACAAATGCATCAGCATTCCAAAAACTGTACATATTTTCACAAAATGTCCACAGATTTTTTGCTCGTTTTTTTCATTTTTTAGTCTGTTCCTCAGAATATTTGTTGTTTTCTGGCAAATAACTGGAATAATCTGAGGTCTAATGGCACTAAATAATGACAGAGTTTTGAGTTACAGACTTCAAATCCTTCAGAAAATGACCACGTTACTCTAGCAACTTTCTTATATCTATACGTTCAATGTAAAATATGTGCCTATTGTTGGGCCTTTGTCTCCCATTTTGTCAGTCTTCATGCAGATTTCTTGCACTAAGAGGTTGAGAGGTATGTGCATCAATAATTCCCCAGGTCTGATTTGGTATAGTGGTATGGTATGTTGCTGTGAGTAGAGTTCAGAAGGTCCTGTGTTCATGACTCCTTAGCTTTGTCTTTTTTTCCCAAATGTTACATGACTTAGCAGTGATATCTCTTTTTCCCTAATGTTAAATGACTGTTATGCAAGATATACTTGAAAAAGCGTAACAAATTCTTATAGCTAATTTGGCATAATGGTATGTTGCTCAGACTGTATAGCACAGTGTGCTGGGTTCAAAACTTGGCAGTGATATATATTTTTCCCTAATGTTAAATGGCTGTAATGCATGATATGTTTGAAATAGCATTACAATCTCCCACAGCTGATTTAGTATAGTGGTATGTTCCTATGGCTAAACTACACAACATCCTGGGTTTGAAACCTACAACCCGTGGGTATTTTGTTGCTGGGCAGAACTGGGGCTGATTGAGATAGAGTGATTAAAGCAGATTTAAGTGGTTTTCAGCAGGTTTGCATGATGCTAAGTGATGCCAAGAGGTGCTTACTCCTACTTAGCTTTGCTTAGCATAATAGTGCTGCTTATTCCTGCTTAAACCTGCACTAATTTCAAAAAAAGTAAAGAAAAAAAGGGTGATAGGAAAGTGGTGAAATGGGGGCAAGCAGGGGGTAAAACATTATGAAAAGCAGGTAGGGATGTGCAGGATGGGTGTAGGAAAGGACCATCACTCTCCTTTTCTGATGCAGCAACAGCCGTGAATGATGTGTATAATTTGGAAATTTGGAATTTAGAGCCTCACACCCCACAGGGGAAGGATGTGGATGACATACATTTGTTGAGTAATTCAGTGTACGAGGAGGCAAAATGAAGAGTTATGTATGGGGCAATATTTATTTGTGGGAGAGATGCTCTGTTTTTTTTTAAGGTGAGAGTGGGATGTTGGGGAAGGGTAGTAGGTATATTTGGGGAGGTAGGTTGGGTAGGAGAGGTTGCATTTGCAGACAGACAAGACAGCAGACAGGGGCAGAGTATGACTCATGAGGGGGTAAACACCTTAGCAGGGAGGGTGGTTGGGAATCGGAGGCCCATGTGCCCCCAGATGGAAACAGTGGGACTGAGGTTTCCACCCATTAGCAGTCACCACTGTCCCTTCACAGCCCTGAAGGTGGCTGTGCTGGGGGCTGGACAATAGGGGTAGGCTGCCGCTCAAGGTTTGACAGTCTGCCCTCAATCCATGCATAAATGGAATAACAGTGAATATTGTAATAGCATGCCAGTTACATATATGGCAACAGGCCAGCAACAATGGTATTTGAACAAGGTATGTTAATATGCAACCAATTAAATATATGAACAATAATAGAACAAAAGTCCCAACATTAGGTTTTGTGAACAACATACCCGTAGTATATGAATAAAAATTATTGATGCCGATAAGGGGTGGGACGAGAGAAACAAAGTTCATTAACAACTGTATAGGTTTTTATTTTTCACAGCAGTATTGCTCAATACTCTACAAGTCTGCCCTCACTTTACATCTTGCTGTGGCCTACAGCTTCTGTAGCATGTACATACCTGTTAAGCTGTCAACCTGGAATGGTATGAGGTAAACTGTGAGGACTCTAGGAACAAGACTAGAGGGGACTCATACATGTCAGGGTTACATATATGACTAACAAGGTGTACCTTGTACTGATGTTGTGTAAGTGTGCTACTGGCATACTTTAACTAGATTTGTATCTCTGTCCAAGGTTATTGGCAACAGTGATCACTAGCTGTGACAGTGTGACATTTGAGAGACATGTATCAGGAAGAGTGCATGGTGTATGTACCTATCCTACTGTCATTTACAGGTCATGGGGTTGGACACTTGAACAGTTGTACACAGTTTATTAGTATACCCTTCATACAGCTACTACAAACATTTCTTTACCTGCATGATCTGTGGAGAAAATATCTGTTAACACTACATGTTTCTGCAAATATTCAGGATTACTTGAGTGTAAGTATAAATAAATTTTAGTAACACTTCCTGGATTCCAACCATGGTCTGTGTGTGCAAAAAATGAGTGACATATATATTTCTCATCACACTGAGCTACTGGGGAACTGCTGTCTGTTGCTTAACTGATTTCTGCCTAATACTCACTTGGTTACACAGTCTGCCCTTGTAATCTAAGTGGATTGTCCAGAAGACTCTAGAGACAGTTAAACATACATGCCTGAGATTCATGCATGACAGATAGTTAGTGTACTGTGTATTAATACTTTAAAAACAGGTGTACACATTTAACCCCTAGTAGATGTGAATATGTGTGATCTGTACAGACCATAGAAAGGTGCATACCCGACCAGTATACATTTTAACATCATATATTTGCAGTCTCTACCTATTATACTCTCATACTTGCCTGCATCAGCAAACCCACATTCAGGACTACATAGATCTGAAATGCAAAGGTTAACACAAGGCAATGCTGCAGGGGACACATTATAATACATTACACATTACTATTCAAGATTCAGATCTTAGTGCAGGGCATATTTCATATTTCATTTATATCTTGCTTTACAGCTCAACATTCTACAGTTTTGCATAACAGCTGGTTATCAGACCAACCTCAGTTAATGCATGCTGCCATAGCAATATTTGCTGAGAAGTGCCTGTATACATTGTATTTCTTCAACAACATACCAGATTAAACACAACAGTTTGTGGTAATAATCTTTATTTTGGGTAACATGACACGGTGCTTTATTACAGTTGAGATTCTACATTCAGTAGTACTACATATCCTGTAGATGACGAATGATTGTCATTTATTACCTTTACAGTAGCCCTCAAAGTGCAGTTGATTAGCAGGTTCATTCCTACACAGTATTAGTTCATTATTGCCTTCTTTTCATCAATAGTAGCTTTTTTGCCGCCTTCATCTGTATTACACTGAACCTGGCATTAGTCACTTATATTAATACTGGTCTGACAAAATGTATTTATTCAGTACACTCAGAACACACTATACCTACTGGTAGTAAACAATGGACTCCTTCTAATTTATTGCACTATATACTGCAAGATAGATCTGTACTCACCAGACTCTCAGTGCAACCTCGCCAGTCTGTCTGCATGGGCTTCACACCTCTCAACTGTACAGATTTTCACAGAATGTCCATATTTTTGCCTAATATTTTTGTTGTGTTTCTCCTAAAATCTGTACTTTTCTGGCAAATACCTGAGGATTGAAGTCATTAACTAATGACAAACATCTAAGTTTAAGACTCCACATCCTTCAGAAAATTCATGCTAATGCAAAACCTATTATTCTATCAACTTTCTAAGTTTGTAAGAGCAATATTTAAAATCTGTTCCTATTTGCCCCCCCCCCCCATCATTTTAGGCCTTGTCCAGATTATTTGATCTAAGAGGTTAAGAGGTATGATGGTCTTCCATGTTGCCAGCTCTCCTCTACAGCTGTAGGAGAAAAAAACAACCATTATGCATACATGTCTATCACATACTCCTGCTAGAATTTTGTACAGCTGCGGGTTAAGTACTTAGAAACTACTGGGGCATTCCTGCCCTGAGTATCTTGAATCCATTGGACCAAAATTTCCCCTTTTCTCCACTTTAAGTCACCATAGTGATGGTGCACCTGCTCACCAGTTCGGCGGATGTCAGTGGCACCGGTGAGGTCACATGCCAGATGGTCCCAGGCCTCAGATTTGTATTGGGAGCCCTGGTACTGGTCCTGCAGCAGTCTGTCATCATGGTGTTGCAGAGGAGCTCAGCCATGACCCTGGAATCCAAAATGCCCCGGCGCTGCACCAGAAAGCACACTCCCTCTCCCACTCCAGACATAGCCCCTGCAATGATCAAACTACAGCAGCTTCTGGCTGTATTCCCACCTGCACAGTTTAAATAAGGCCATATTCCTGCCCTTTGCCACCATTGGACCATTTTCAAAAATGCTAAGCACATCTCAGCAGTGCGCAAACCTGCTAAGCTGAGTTGAGCAGTGCTTAAAGTGGAAAATGCTGAGCAGTGCTTAGCAGTGTGCAAATCTGCTTAGCTGGGCTGAATGCTGCTTAGAATTAAACTTCCAAGCAATGCTCAAACAGCTGCTCAGTTTTCATTTAAAAAATTAATGAATTGGTCATTGATTACTCGTTACTGACATATTATTAAGTGTATATGTTTTACATTACGTGATGTCCCCCTATGTGCTTTGATTACATTACCTTTGGGTGTGATTGTACTGTATGGGCCACTTGTGCTTACATGGGGGATTTCACATCATATATCCACTGACACTGGAATTTTGGACCAGCTACACTACCCTGGTTAACAAGTATCAATTACTACATCATTAAATAAAAATGTCCACAATGCTTTCCCATGTAAAAGCTGAATGGCCTGTCTGGGTATTCAAACCATGCACCCATGGCACACAAAGCCAGAACTCAAGCCACTAAGCTAACTCACTAGTTAAGTGTTCAGCTATACATTTGTATATAGCTCTTACATTACATTTAAGCACTGCTGAACAAAGTGCAATGACATGCAAACCCACTCAGCTATGCCTAAAATTCAAATACAAAGAAAAAATATAAATACAACCATTTTAAATATATATATATATATATATATATATATATATATATATATATATATATCAATATATCAAATATAGGCATGTCAGTTACAGGCCACATACTCTTCATGAAAATCCATGTTAATGCAAAACCTGTCATTCTATCAACTTTCTAAGTTTGTAAGAGCAATATTTAAAAACTCTCCCTATTTCTGGGCTTTTGCCCCACTTTTAGTAATGGCTTTGTCCAGACTTCTTGTTCTAAGAGGTTCAGAAATGTGTGTCCAAAGACACAATTTCATTGTAAAATGCCGTACGGCACTTTCACAATGCAAGGGATGCATTACAGTTCCTGTCACACATCCCCTGCATTCCATTTCATTCACAGATTCTCTTTTCAGTGTCCACAGACACTGAAGGGTTTGTAAAGTGCTGTATGGCACTTTGACAATGCAGTGGATGTGTTACAGTTCCTGTCACACACACCCTGCATTACATTCGATTCACAATCCTCTTTTCAGTGTCCGTGGATTGTAAAGTGATTGTAAAGTGCCGTATGGCACTTTGACAGTGTAGGGGGCATGTTACAGATCTGTGAGCACTACTGCAACACACCCCCTGAACTGATTCAGTATCCGTGTATATGGTTCCGTCTCAGTAGCACCCTTTCATTAATATGTAAGGCTCGCTGCTGACATGTGGACATGGACACCATTTACTCCGTGTAGGAATAACACTATTCATGCACAGAGTTTATTACATCCCAGTCCACTTCTAGATCTTTTTTTCTTAAACCTGTCTGTGATAGTGTCTAAGTTCAAAATACTGTCACTTCATAACTTGTTACCTCTCCTCTCTCTTTCAAGTTTCCTGGTAATATTAGATTTAAAAGATGCTTATCATAGCACTGCTCTTCCAGAATTCAGGAGTTACTTAAGATTTCCTGTGTCTGTATCACATGATTGGTTCTCTGCCTTACCCTTTGGACTATCCACTGTCCCAAGAGTGTTCACAAAGTGTCTAGATTCAGTTATAGATCATTGCAGGCTACAGGATATCAACATTTTCCATATTTAGGCAGCATGCTTATGTTTGCAGAGTATTTTTTTAAAGCGTCAATAATCAAATCTCATCCATAAGCTGGGGTTCCAAGACAACATTCAAAGTTTTTTTTTTACTCCTTCATATGGGATTTTGTTCCTATGGTGTCAGCTAGATACCTTAGTTCAAAGAACATTTCTTCAACAGAAAAAATAGATCTATATCTAGGTCTATTACTATGGTTTTTCACTCAAATTTTGGTTACTGCAAGGGAATACTTCTGGATATTGGGTCTCATGGCATCTAGGATTCACAGAATATCCCTGGAAAGACTCCACATGATAAAAATACAATGGTATCTGAAATCTCTTTTGCCCAGCGCCAACGTCCTTTTCTTTTCAAATCCAAGTACTTGGTGGAGATGGCAAATATTCATAAATCCAGGTCTACCCTTCTCTCTCTCTGTTTCAAAAGCAGTAAGACACCACAGATGCCTCAGACTTTGTTTGAGGAACAGTTTCAGTTGGGATACAAGAGAAAGCTATGTAGGGCACAAATGACAAATGCAAACACACAAAAATAAGAGATGCTTTCCCTAACCATTACACTCAACTCTGAAGCATCTTTGGTCCCCAGGAGTTTTTCAGCTTGTTAAAAGAGGATACCACAGTCATGTAGTACATCAACAAGAAAGGGGTCCCAGGTCATATCCCCTTTTCAGACTAACCATGTTAGATTGGGATATTGCTTCACTGCATAATCTCATCTGGAGTACAGGTATCCTACATTTAGTCAGAGCAAAACTGTTTGGCAGACGAACTGAGCAGGACCAGAGAAAACCCTCATCAATGGAAACTAGAACAGGGTGTTTTCTGAGATTTATCCATCCATAGGATGTTCCTCAACCAGACCTATTTGCCTCCTCTCTGATAAATAATCTGGCAAGTGTTTGCTCTAGGACTCCACACAAGAAGGCATGTAAGACAGATGCCTCTTACTTTCCTCAGAAGGGAATGTTTCTGTAAGCTTTTCCATCCAAGGTACTGCTGAAGATTCAGAAGAATCCACCATGAACATTGTGGTGACTCCCTTTTGGATCAGGCAGCAGTAGTTCTCCCTTCTTTTGGAAATGGCCAGAGGCAATTAGGACAAGCTTCCTCTCAGAATGTATTTACTCACACAAGTACCCTGACTTCAACCAACTGCTACTGACTGCTTGGATGATAGAGTCTTAATTCCCTTTAGTTTTCTGTTTACTGAGAATGTGTAGCATGTAATAGTGTCGGCAAGAAAGCTTGCTACTAGAAAATCTTATATTAACAAATGGAAAAGGATTTCTAGTTGGTGACTACAACATAACCAGCAGTGTTTCTCTCTGGTTTTAGAATATTTGTGTGACTTACTTTCCTATGGCCTTTCATACTCTTCCATCAAATTTCATTTATCAGCCATTTCAGCATATCTGCCCATGGTGCCTTCTCTTTCAATGTATTGTTATGTGAAAATGTATTTAAAAGGTGTTTTGTATAAGAGGCCCTTCAAGACAATTGGTGGCCCCTACTTGGGTCTTAATTTTGTGCTATAGAAGCTAACATCTGATCCATTTGAACCAGCTGATCTAGTTGACTTAAGGTGTTTAGCATGAAAAATTGTTTTAATGATTGCTTTGACCACTGCAAGAAGAATATCTGAGTTGCAAGCTCTTATGCTGTCAACCTTATCTCACAAGGTTTCTTTGATAACTAATTCTTCTTTTATGCCTAAAATAGCATCCATGTTTACTTTAAGCCAAACTATCCATTTACGTTTTCTTTCCTGAATCAAAAAATGAGGGCGAAAGGATACGCCATAACTTTGATGTTCACAGCAACTCTGCCATAACTCTCAAATGACTAGATTTTTGAAGACTGTTCAGACTTTGGCCTCATATTTTTGGTTTGTTCCACATAACATTTGTGCTGTCTGGTAAACAACTCAAGACTGAAGTCACTAAATAATGGCGTATATTTGAGTTTCAGACTTGATATCCTTTAGAAAATGCATGCTAGGACTAGTCCTGTTATATTGGCAACTTTCTAAGTTTATATTTAAAACTCTGTCCCTGTTTTTGGACCTTTGTCACCCCATTATTTTAGACTTTGTACCAATTTCTTGCACTAATGCATTAAATGAGGTATGATTACTCTGATTATAGTTTTAACAGAACTAAATCTTTTGAGTCTTTCGATCATTTGGCCCTTTATTGTCAAGGTAAGAAGGAACAACCCAAAGCAGGCTATTTGCAAATGGTTGTTTTATTATACTCACCACAGCAAACTATTCCAGGCAGGGTTAAGACCCACTCTACCAGGACCTTGGCTTCATCTAAGGCTTTTTAGATAAGGCTGGATTCTAGAAGTATTCTAGAACTAGAAATTTGGTCCTCTATATATTTGTTCACTTAACATTAAACGTTTTCTTCCATCTCTAGGTATTGATCACCTCCCTAATGTAGTAAGCTAGGGTAATCTACCCATATTGCTAAGCCTACTGCAGCAGTGATCAGTATGATGAACCTAGTGCATTTGTGTAAGTAAACTTACTACAGCAGTAGATGCTGGAATGATCACTGTTGCAGTAGCTGCTCCCTCCGTCCATCACCCTTGTTTTTGGTGTACTGTTTACACCAAGGTGCAGTCAATTATTTTTTGTTGTTTCTAGGATTGTCATTTCAAGGCTCAGGTTTTTCTCTCTCTCTCTCTCTTTCTCTGTTGGCAGGAAAGCTCTGAAGGGTTTGGGTCACAAACATATTTTTTAAGTTAGCTCAGCTCGAGCGGACTAAAAATTTGAGCAGATGGAAGGTGCCCTGAAGCTTTAGAAGCTGGCCAGCTGTTGTATCCTTGGTAGGCTACAACCCACATAGTTAAGCCTACTGCAGCAGTGATCAATTGAACATCTACTATTATGGTAAGTGCACTTAGTCAGATGTGTTTTTTAAATTCTTCCCATTGAGAAGGATATTCTCATTGGCTCTTCTCCTGCTCCTGAGGTACTTAAGAGATTGGATGGAAGAAAAAATCGATTCAAGAGGTGAGAAAGATTTTCCAACCATCCTTTTCATAGTTTAATGAAAACTTTCTAATTCTGCACCCTTTTTGAAAAAGCTCTTTGAGAAGAAAGGTATTAATAAATGAGATTTGAAAAACCAATGCAAGGAGGCTTTGAATAGCTGGGGACAGCTTCCCAGAACTAAGGGCAGTAAAAAAAAAAAAAAGGTAATAATGACTGTTTGTCAATTCAGACTCCCCTCCCACCTTGACAATCTTTCCTTCAGTCTAATGTCTGCATTTTCCTCAGTGGCATCAGATTATATCAGTCAGCTTGGTTCTGAAAATCATCCAATGAGGGTACACAGAGCATTGGGAGTTTCACTCATTTTCACTCATTTTCAAAGAATTTATTCTCATCCTTCAATAAGAACATCCTTGTTTTCTCTAGTTGTGGTACAAACATTATCGCATGGGATAATAAAACACATACCCTAAGATTAAATAGGTAAATGTTTTTTTTAATAAAGTTGTTTTTTTTTCTAGTGGCAAAGAAAGGGACAGAACCTGGTGATCAGTCCTAGACCTCCTTTATCAATCTTTTTGTCATGGTCCCAAAGCTCAAGATGTTATCCCTTCAAATCCTGTTACTTCTTACTTCTTTGCACTGCTCCTGGTAATACTAGAACTAAAAGATGCTTACCAGCACATTCTTATTGACAAAAATGTCAGACATTTCTTAACATTTTCTGTTTGTGGGCTTACATTATAGTTTTCTTTCTTGCCTTTTGGTCTATTAGCTGCACCAGTGGTTGTTTATAAAATTTCTGATTCCAGAAGATGCTTACAGTGGACTTCAGGGCATTCACTTCTTTCCATATTTGGATGGTTATCTTATATTTGCATACTTTTTCAACTTGTCAAAATTCTCTAATGTGTCATGCTCCTGCTCTCTCTGTGGTTTAACTTAACTTACAGAAACCATTTCTCATCCCTTCACATGGAATAGTTTTTCAGGGATGCCTTTTAGATACTGCCCTAGGAAAAGCTTTTCTTTCCCTGGACAAGGTAGAACTGTTCAGTGAAATCTTCTCAAGTTTTTCTAAACAGTCTCTGAGAATTGCCAATGAATTTTTCAGGAGTTAGTTTAATATCTTCTATAATAATCATGATTCCCTTAGCCAGAACTTAGGTACCTCAGGTCAGTCTGATCTCAGCATCAGTGTCTTTATCTTTTCAGATACCAGTGCTAGAGTTTGTGAAAAGGAAGATCTTATGTTGGCTGAACCATGTTCTCCCTCAGTCTAGGTCTCTTCTTCTCCCTGCACCTCATCTTCAGCCTGTTGTAACACATGCTTCGTAGGCGTAGAGATAAGAATAGCTGGTATTACAATAAGTCAGGTAGTCTCAACAAAACAGAAGTGTTTGAGGTATAAAATGAGCATTGCTCCTCTTGTCTTGTGATGCTTATATGCTATAGACATTGAAAGTCACATGACCACCTTAGTGTGCATCACTTTTGTCTGAATTCTAGTTAAATAGAGCCATTGTTTGCCATTTGATGCTCCATTTAATTTCTAGTTATAGTACATGAGTAGGATATGATATCTTGTCACTCCACTTAACCTTCTCTGCCATAACTAACTCGTGACTGATTATATGTTACACTTTTATATTTTACACTCACTACTTAAAAGTGATCTTATTAACCTTCTTTGGTCTTTATTGTAAATAATTGCAATTAACTGTTGTACATACTCATTTTATTCTTGTTATGTTGCTAATAATTGTCTATTCCTAATGGCTATTCTCTTAATCATCTTAGTTTTTACTTAAATCCAAATCTCTCTACCTTTGTATTTTTTTTTCTGGGCTAAAATAGAAATTGGTCATTTGTGATTACTGTTCTTCCCTGGTTAACAAATTTAAAATATATGTTCTGTGTTGTCCTGTTCCTTTTTATCTCTGGTTCACATATACCATTTGCAATCTGCATGGTACTGTAATACCTTTATATTGAACCTGCCTGATTTATACAGTTATAGCATTACTTTGTTTTCATCATACTTTATATTTCCCTGGAAGCAAAGTGAACGTAGTCATGTTATTGTATTTTTCAGATTAAATGGTCACGTGAAGGGAATACAAGAAAGCAAAATCATAGCCAGTCCCCTGTGTCAGTACCATGAACCAGTGTTGCACCCTGTATTAAGCCAATTGGCTTATTACATATCCACCCCCCCAAACTCTTCCATTGAAGCAAAGAAAAAAAAGTATGTTTCTTCTTTTGTCACTAAGCAGGTGGTCAGATGCATAACACTACTCCCCCCCCCCCCCCACTTACACACACACACAGCCATTCAAGTCCTCGGAGAAAGAATTTTTTTGTTTGCCAGTCAATTCTTTACCAGATGGAGTTTCTATTGCCATTACCTGATGACATCTTTATTTTATGGCATGATACTGAATCTAAGTTACTAAACTTTTTAAATTATATAAACAATACTTGTGAATTCTTAAAGTTCATTTGGCATTTTGATTCTGACAAGATTAGCTACTTAGATGTGCAATTGATTAAAAATTTAGTCACTGAACAATATGAATCTAATGTGTTCAGAAAAATACTTTTTAGAATACATATTTGCATTTTCAAAGTTGGCACTCATGGAAGAAAAAACATTTTTTTTATTGATGCACATTAGTTCAAGAGAGTTAGAATGGCAACTTAAATTAGATGCAACAACATTTCCTGGGTTTAATGAGGCTTTTTCAGCACGACTGTTTTATTTTTTGTTATTTAAAGAATTTTTTGTCAGTGTTAAAGTCAGTTCTGATGAAGTTCTTGTAAAAAAATAGGATGAAAGTGTTTAACTGTTTGGTTTGAATATAGTGTTTTTTATACCAGTCTGTGCAAGTGTCCACATCATTTTACTGCAGCAGGATTATTTCTACAGTTTAAACACTGCCTGCACAGAATACTACAGTGCTTAGGTTTGAGTTAAACAAAAAAAAAAAGATTTTTTTGACTTTTTTAAATTGTAGCAAACAGTCTATACCGCCCTCAAATGCATTTGCAGAAAGAGTTTTTTCATTGGTGAAATGTAAATGGACAGATGTGCCAAACCGATGTAGTGTGGACTTGTTAAAAGCTGAACTAATGATGAGTGTAAATTACCGGATGAAATGTTGTGACTTTTACTCAAATATTGTTTCAAATCGGGCCCTTCTTCAAGCCATAAAATCAAATTCAAAATACACTTTTAAAAAAAAGTGATTTATTGTACTAGTGTGCAGTATAAAGTACTAGGGTGCAGTTCATAATTTTGTGTTTTTCTTTGCTTAGCATTAATTTGCTAGGGTGCATATGTAGTACTAGGGTATGTAGTTTTGTGTTTTTTCTTTGCTTTACCTTTAATTGACAATAAGTCTTAATTTTATACTTGGCTTGTATGTGGTATGTAGATTTTTTAAGTTTTCTTTCTGAATAGCAATGGTTGGTTTATGAATTTTACTTTTTAAATAAAGTGTCTGTTTAATAATTAGTGTGTTTTTTATTTCTTTAAAGTTTATTTATTGTTACAACTGATTAGTGTGTGTTTGCAGTAATAGCTCACTTCATTTAAATGGTTTGAGTTTTCAGTATGCTGTAATGTCATAATGTTGCATCCATAGCTAATACTGCATCTTCTTTAACAACTCTGGTAATGTCGTGGTGGGGGTGTGGCCAGTGTCATGTTGGCCACACCTCTACCCTGTTGACCACACCCCCATGCCCCACTTTGCCCTTGTTAAAAGGTGGCAACCCTAAGCAAACTGTTGTTACAGTTTAGACCGTACACATAGCATTACAACATTCAGATTTGACAACATATGTAATAAAGCATTTAAAGACAGAGAGAGATTGGAATCAGCTGATTGCACCCCTAACACTTTGCACCTGAGGCAGTTGCCCCTCTCACCTCACCCTAGCTATGCTACTGCAAAAAGCTTGACAATTGTTATAAATACAGAGAAACAAAAAAATGAAGAATATCCTCCAAGTTTTTTTTAAGGTAGGAAAACAGAATATATTATTATAATTTTACAGAGTGCAGATCTCTTTAGTTTCAGAACTATATTTGAATGTCGGCTCATATGTAAAAAAATGCTCTACCTACCCATCACTGTGATTTAAGTTGTTGAGGCCTCATTGATGAGTTAAACTGCTTAGGATTCAGCTCTTCAAAGAAACTTAAAATTGGTCCCTGCACCCTAATCACATACGAATTGAGCCTTCACAACCCCACAAATTTATATTATACCGTGTCCATGCCTGCACAAAAATGAAGAAATATTAGAAGCAGTACCTACCAAAAGTAACCCAGAACTAGTCCCCGGAACAAACCAACCTGATGGCATCCCAAATTAAACAGAATATACATCAAAAGGAAACATCTGGTGGTGAAAATCAGGAAGAGTAATTCTCATAAAGGTAAAAACTCAATCTTCAAACTAAACAGGCAAATAATCAGGTTAAGTAGGTCAAGCAAAGCCAACTCTGAAGTTAAGATAGAATACCAGATGAAAGATAACCATAAGACCTTCTTCAACTATGTCAGAAACCTCAAGGCCAACACATAGCAGTGTGGGGAACTGGTGGTTAATTGTGCCACATTCACGAGCATTCATCTCTAACTTTGCCCCCTTTCACCTCATCCATCCTTCAAGAAATACCCTCAGATGTAACCCCTCCAACTATAACTAGGGATCATGTGCTAGCTGTGCTTAGTAAAGCCAAGAACACAGCCTCAGTTGGCCCTGATAACATCCTGGGATGCCTTCTAAATAGCCTAAAATATGACTTGTCAGCAGTCCTGGATTCATTATTTAACTATAGTCTTAAAAACAGACTTTGTGCCATGAGAATGGAAAACCACAATGGCCATCCCCCTTCATAAGGGAGGACCTTCAACAGATCCTGTAAGCTACAAACATTACTCTGACTAGTCTTATTTGTAAAGCCATGGAAAGAATTATCATGGAAATTATCAACAAGGACATATGAGACCTCAAGACACTGGATCCATCCTATTATGGATTTGTTAAAGGAAGGTCATGCTTAGTGAAACTGGTGGACTTCTTTGAAAAGGTCAGTAAGGCAATGGATGAGAGTAAAACAGTGCATGCTGCCTTCCTAGAACTGGTTAAAGTATTTGATACAATACCCTACACAGGCATTGTCAACAAACTTATAGAACTAGGCATAAATGCTTTATAACATACTGGGTAGCTAGCTGGCTCATGGATAGGGTAAAAGAGGTTAGAATTGATGAGGCACCCTCCACAAAAAGGCCAGTCACCACTGGCATCCCTCAGAGCTCTGTGCTAAACCCACTCCTCTTTGACATCTACTTCTTGGATGTTAAAGCCAATGACAAAGGCCACTGGCTAACCAAGTTCACAGATGATTGAAGCTGGGAGCAGTCACTGAATCCCCCCAAGATAAAAACACTGATCTGGAATGTGCCAAAGCCATGACTAAAAACTCAAACCTCAATACCATAAAATGCATTATAGTACCTCTTGGGAAGTCTGCCACCCAGGGAAACTATGTTATAAAAAAACTATGTTGTAAAAGTTGATTCACTGGTCAGGGATCTGGGAACTTATATAGATAATAACCTAGCCTTCGACCAGCAAGTGTCCATGGTAGTAAAAAAATCCTTCTACATTTCTTATTTGATAAGCAAGGTCATGGCATCTAGGTCCAAAGAGGTCATCATACCACTCTGATTAGTCCTCATCAGACCCATCGAGAGTATATTTCACCCGTTGCTATGTACCTGGTCAGACACATGCAGCAAATGGAATGTACACAAAGGTTCCTTACAAAAAGAGTACAGGTAGTAAAAGCAGTTTCCTACACTGATTGCCTCAAAGCCCTGTCTCTTTACTCTGTAGCATACAAACTTCTGAGAGGTGATCTGTGCCTGTTGTACAAGCCATTCCTGGACCCTTTTTTTCATGAACCTTTTGCACATTCTCAAAACAAACAGCATCAGAACTACTAGATAAAAAGGCTTACATTTTGTTTGCTACATAAAAATGATATTGGAGAAACAGATATTTTTATCAGAGAATTCCCATTTTCTGAAACAGGCTCCCCATCAATGTAAACCAAAGTTCCCCCCAAACCTATTTAAGCACAACTTGGACCAATGGATGGCTTACTGGAAATTCACCGATGGTCTGGTATCTATGTCTCTGATGGATAGAGGCAGTCAGTAAATCACGCCTATATAAATCAGATGTGCTGGTCACATTTGGGTGATGGAAGTTATGGATGACTGAGGTGTACGAAATAACTAGCTTCTTCCTGGACCTCTCCTCTTATGAAAGGAGCACCATGGCATCATGTCACTTCACAGACCCACTTCCAGTCTCTAAAGGCAGACTACAGAGTTTTGTCATTGGTTCAATCCAAAACATTTCCCAATTCTCTCTAAAGGTATGGGACAGCCTGTCTTTTCCTATGTCTTGTGTGCAGAAGATGACCTGAGCTTGTTCATTATCTCTAATGAGTTTCCCTGTTATTCCATCCATACCCATTCTTTTCCCATTTTTTACCACAGCTAGCACTCTGTGCTTATGTTCTTTTATAAATGATGAGATAAAGGTCATAGTCATCAGCAAATGCTAATGTAAATGATTGCCTTAGACTATAAGGTCAGTCACCTGCATCTTCACACTTTTGCTTATTTCCACTATGTTCCCCAATCTCATTATGACTTTTTCCCCAATTTTCTGTGTATTTAGGACAGTTTTTGAGCTATGCTTTACTGCTTAACTAATTTCTTATACCAAGGCTACTGGGCCTAATGGAAATTATGAAATGCTGCATGATCTCTGGGTTGGTTTAATATCCATCATTTCTAAATTTACATTACTTATCTGCTTTTACATATCTGTTTTAGCCTTCCCCCATACTTTTGTAATCCCTTTTCCGACTAGTTAAGTTTTGTTGTATATACAGTACTGGACAAACCGATGATTAATAAAAAAGAACTTTTTAATGTCAATGCAAATACGACAGACCAGTGCCCACAAGAATTGTTTAATACACTCTAGCTCCTTGGTATACAATGTCTTCAATGGAGTAAAAAAGCTAATACTCAACCATATCTTCTATACATTAAATCATCACTTAAGCAATTATACAATAACACAATTAATCACTCACCCATTATACTAAAACTTTCCAATTACAAGTTATATTACTTCCAACAGGGGATTTCTAATGTCCTCCATAGTTTCCAAGTGAGTACCTGAGAATTCTGCATCATGCCTAATTTAAAGGCATGGATTCATGGTGACACAGCATTTCCACACATTGCTTGTATATCTGTTTAAACAAAACAATGTTGGGGGGGGGTCTGTACAGCAGCCAAACCTTAATCCATGTGGGGCTTCTACGAGTTGCCAAAAAAGTTTGTTACCCTGGGAAACAGATGTTTGGTGCGCCTGTATATTCTATAACTACTCACTTAATGATAACTTGCAAACTTTCACATTGTTTTTTAAAGCAGTAAAAAGTTATTTGGTTGCTACATTAACAAACATACTTTTTATAAATTGTTATTAATATGACAACACTAAGTTTATAAAAGTGTGTTTAGTATAGCAACATTATAACTCGTTCCAAGCACAAAGTAAAATGTTTGATTCTTACCTTCAGCTGGTGCCTGCTTGGAGTTTGCATGTTCTACCTGGATCTATCTGGGGTCCCTCCCAAGTCACAAAAACATGCTAGGTGTTTCTACTTCAAACTCAACCAAAACTGAAGGACATTATGGGCAGTGTCACAGAATGTCAGTGATAGTCTTAGGGAACAGTTGCAGAAACCAACAAGTTTAGGCATAGACTATGGTGTACATTTTCCTCCAAATGGCTCACCAACTGTGTGCCATCAGTGCTACCCATCTTACTCTGTAAAAACTTAGCTCAACACGGTTCTGTCACATTTATTGATGTCACCAAAAATGGGCATGAGTATTTGCTGGTGATTAAGTAGGTTGAGGAGCTGGTGTCCCTCTTGGCTAATATCTGCCCACCACAAAGACACAAGCAGCTCCACATCAAAAAGCTAATGGCAATCTGGTGTCCCATTGCCCCACTTGAGTTACCTAGGATAGGTATGTTGAGTGAAAGCTTGATGTAAAACCAAATTGCAAAAAATGAAATTAAGAATGCTACACTGAATATATCTTCACTAACAGAATTCAGCTTGGAAGTGGATGATCTGATGTTAAGGAGGGAACTGGACACCCTGGGTATCCAGGAGACAAGGTAGATGGGCAGTACAGTAATGGCACATGGCTTGGAATCCAGAGACTACAACTCACAGGAAGGGCATTCCCCAAATAACGTGGGCAATGTGGTGAGGAAGACTCTTATGATAGCTGAGTATGTCATAAGAATTAAAGATGGAGCCATGGCAAACAGACTCCAGTGCAAATATAGGGCAGAACTCATAATTGCTGTCTATGCCCCACAGCAGGGCTGTGATGGCAAGGAAAAAAGTACAATCAGGTAACAGTTGCAGGCCCTACTAAATGAAAAGGGGACAGTGAGTAGCTGTTGATGATATTCAGGGAACTGAATTCTCATATCAGGACAGACAGAACAAAATATGAGAACTGCCTTGGTCTATAATGTAGGTTGGGGATCGACAGGAATGAAGGAGAGGACATACTAGATATCTGTCTGGCAAATGGCTTGATGCTGGCCAACATATTGTTCAGTCACAAGATGACATAAGAGTGGCCAGCATGCATCTCAGGAAAAGTCATCTCCAGTAAAACAGTAAACCCATAGCAAAAACACTGGTGGCCACAATCAGCTGCAATCAGTGGTCAGAAAAGGCTCTAAAATCAATAGAGATTAGGATGAAGACCTGAAAGTAGACAAGTGAAAACACAAGCATACAAAAAATACTTAGGGTCTTAGCAGTTCAGAAAGAAAATAAAATAAATGAAAAAAAGGTAGAGTTGAAGAATGGCAGCTTATCAAAACAGAATGTGTGAAGACTATAGAACAAATATGTGTCCAAGCCAAGTGTAGAAATTACATAAAGCTGTTTGTGTATTGCATAAATCAAAGATGTTATCAAAAGAAAGGAGTACAGGAAAAAGTAAGAGACAAAAATATTGACCACACTAGGAAAGAACACCACTTTTCTAGCTAAGAGTCTGAGACCAGTCAAAATAACAAAGAACAAGGCATCAGAGGCACTCTGCCAACTTCTGGCAAGTGACTTAGCAGATGCCATAAATAAACTCTAAGGTTGCAAGGCAATGACAGAAAGATGAAGATAATAAATGTACACCATTAGTAAGGAATGCCAACAACATCCTACTCACCAGTCCACAGGTCATCAAAGGCAGATGAAATGAGTACTTCCAGCAGCTTCTGAATGGTAAAATCCCACATCATTTTACTGCCCCCATTCACAGCTTAAAATAAATCAGGAAGAAGAGCTCAGCTTAAAAGAAGTAGGACTAGAATTAAGGAAGAAGTTAGGGAAAGCAGCAGACTCAGGTGAGGTCAAGGCAGGTGTGATCATGAGTTAGGGGAGAAGTGACTTCTATGGGTACTCATATCAGTAACGAGAGAAGGGTGTATCCCGGATGACTGGGGAATTCAAATGCATTTGCAAGAAAAAAGGGGACATTCACAACTGTCCTGTCACAGTGCATGAATGACCTGAGAAAGATGAGAAAGATTCAGCATAGCAGAATGTAAAATTGGAGATGAGCAATTTGGATTCAGATTAGGAAGCTGCACAACTGACCTGAAGTTTGCCGCAAGACATATAATGGCAAAGAAGCTAGAGAAGAGTAGAACATCCAAATGAACATTCCTAGGCTTAGAGAAAGAGCGCGACAGGGTCCTTGAGAAAGCTGATTACATTCCCAGGCTTGGAGAAAGAGCGCAACAGGGTCCTTGAGAAAGCTGATTACATTCCCAGGCTTGGAGAAAGAGAGCGACAGGGTCCTTGAGAAAGCTGATTTGGGTAGTCCTGTGAGCACTGGAAGAGGTAGTACAAGCTATGTACTAGGACCTGATGACCTAAGTACAAGTAATGTTCAGACTCTGAAAGTGGGTTCTCAGTGGGGACTGGGCATGCCCCATGGTTAAGCTCTGAGCCCACTACTGTTTATACTGGTAAAAGAGTACATTAGCTAACAGGTTGGAGGGGATAGATCAATAAGATGCCCCGGGATTCATGAAGCTTGCGCCAGGCGCAAGTGTAGCGTAGGCGGTATAATGCCAAATATGGCCGCTGAGCGATTCAGGTATGATCCAATTCCACGTGCACTACCGGCGTATGCCAGAACTGTGCAGCCCTGGGCTTAGGTATGCTAATTACCCCATGCGCAGTGTCGCACCATGCAAATGAAGACATATAGTGATTCATGAAGTGGTGCAGGTGTAGCGTAAGCCCACGGAAATGTAAATCAAAAAACACGGATTACATTTTCCCAAACAGAACATCAGAGCTATGGAAGTGGAACAGACTCATGTATTACAAAGTTAACATATGCCAATGGCTAAATACACAGCCAATGGCATAAGAAAAGATGCACAACACCTAAAAAACAACTTTAATGTCATGTCCACAGTAACGCACAGTACAACCACAGGGCATGTGTGCACAAACTGGAACACAAAGAAAATATATACAAATGTCATGAAATGGCAATGTAATACAAATCAGGATTTCACCATAATACACAATGGTATGCGTGGTACACCATAACCAAGGTGCAAGGGTTGCTAAGGGTCTGCGACAGTGTTTGGCGCGGTAACTATGAATTAGTAGTCAATGCCATGCAAATGAGGTAGGTAATACTGAATCGCAAATGTCCCGCCGGATGAAGGATGTACCATACGGCACAGCGCTATAACACCAAGGAGTGGCTCAGAGGTGATACATGACATCAGCAGAGGGGTGTGCCACCATAGCTGTAAGCACATTGGAGCAATGCAAATCTAGCCTGGCCATTGTTAAGCAAAGCTGCAGGACAGGGGTGGGGAGGTAGGTATAGAATCGATTAGCTGAGAGCACATATGGTGCCCGAAAGTTCATAGGTTCATAGGTTCATACTAGGCTATCTGCCCTGGGGCAATTATAAGCCTAGCCCGATTCTGTATGGCTTACGCCACCTTTTGATTTGAGTATACTGTGCCCTTTTTAAGGTTTAGTTTACTGTGCCTCTGTCTAATAGTGACATGGGAGTAATCCCTGGGACAAAGTGCATGTGTATGGGGATGAAAATGTGCCCGAAACCTGGTAAGCAGATGCACGCGCTGCGAACAATAGCATGAACAGGAAGGTCAGGGGAAGAAAAGAAGGAAATGCCACAGTAGGGTAATTGGAGTACAACTGAGCAAATAACACCTATCAACTCACGGCGGCCAGTCGACGGCAGCTGACAAGTCTGCTTGCAGAAACCTGCAAAACAGGATAGGGGAGGCATTGGATTGCAAAGAAAGGAGGGGAGGCATTGGATTGCAAAGATAGAAGAACTGTCATAGCAGAGTAAAGCTAACCTACAGCAGACCGGCAATAGAACACATTACTCAAGATAAGCCAGGTCTAGGAAAGTACAAATGAAAGCAGGCTGCTGGATGTATGCCAGAAAATGGTAGGTGAAATGTGCAGAAATGTAAAGGGAAGGGCAAGAGGTAATCCACGGCAGCCAAATGTAATTCAACACCAAAGGCACCACAATAGTAGTTCCTGTAGTAAAACACATATGACATCATCGGTGTTCACAGCACAATACTATAAAGTGTAAAAGCACCCAACACACACCTGTGTATTCCCAAACACTGCACCATAGGTGTAAACACATGGGGAACTTTTAAAATGTACATGTTGGGAGCTGCCATAGCTGTGATTCATCACCATGTGTTAGAGACTGACGGTGTTGTGGAGGATGATGCCGACAACCACCGCAGGCCCCGGAGGAGGAGAAGAGTGTTCAGACCAAGGTTAACCTACCAGGGTCTACATGATCTGGAGATAGTAGAGCATTACAGGGTGGACAGGGACATCTTACAGCAAATAGTGGAGCTGTGCCGGCCACACCTGAGAACCAGAAACAACAGAGGGGAACCCATCCCAGTGGACACGAAGGTATGTGTAAGCTTGCGAATACTAGCCACAGGTACCTTTCAAAGGCCAACTGGAGATATAATGGGGATCTCACAGGCATCAGCATCCAGGGTGCTACACCAGTTCCTGGATGCCATGTTACCACATGCCAATGAGCATATATACTTCTCCCGAACTCAGGAGGAGTTGGCCAGCAATATGCGTAACTTCCACCGTGTGGCACACTACCCGGAGGTACTGGGTGCGATAGACTGCACGCACATACATATCAAGTCACCACCCGGTGAGCATGGTAGGCACTACATAAACCGCAAGGGATTCCACTCCATCAACTGCCAGGTCGTGTGCAATGCTCAGGGCATTATCATGGATCTGTGTGCTGGCAGCCATGGAAGCTACCATGACTCCCATATCTGGCATGCCTCACAGCTGTATCAGGTATTTGTCAGGGGGGACATCCCACATAGCCACCTTGTGGGGGATGTTGGCTATGCACTGGAGCCGTGGATGATGACTCCCATCAGAAATGCACACACACCCATGCAAGAACGCCATAATGAGGCACATGCACAAACCAGAATCATCATAGAGCGTGTGTTCGGGATGCTGAAATCACGGTTCCGTTGCTTGGACACATCTGGTGGAGCCTTGCAGTACTCTCCAGGCACGTGTGCCCACATCTTCATAGTATGTGCCATGCTACATAATATGATCCTGTGGAAACAGCTGCAGCAGGGACAAAATGGTGAAGGCCCACATAGCCCACCACAATTGCCAAGGCCATCACAGGCACAGAGGGATTCAGACCACGAACACACTGTGCCAGCCCCAGTAGGCAGAAGGAGGCATGCTCAATATGCCTACACCTTGGCAAAGAGGGAACGTATAGCACATACTCTGACAATGTAGGCCCCTATGGACTGACACACCTCTCCACCTGCACACACAATAAAATGGATGGCACACACACACACGACCACCTGTAAATTGTAATGCATAGGTGGCCCACTGTGTGAATCCTAAATAGGCAGCCCTCAAACATTGTACACACAACAGCTATTGAAACACGGAATGTCAACACCTGAACAGTACATGCGCCTATCAGCATATGTTGGTGCTGTGTGTATAGGTTCCCAGGTACATTGGTAGGTAAACGCCTGATTGTCAGAGGCCATACACCAAACGAGGCAAACAGTGTCTACTGTCGCCACAACATCGAATAACCAACTGTCGCTTAGCAGAGCAGAGGCAATCGTGGGATCACATGTGTGTAAGCACTATTCTGCACACACTCTGCACGGATTCCCTGCTGAGTTAATGAGGGACTCTACATAATGTAATCATGGATGTTGTGTCAAGGCATGGGGTGCACCCATAACAGGTATTCATCACCCCAGCATGCTCCACCTATGGTCATTTGAAGGTGTAGCACATTATCGTGTGTGGCTCACTGTGATATACATAACCCAATGCCGGAGCACATCCAGTAAACATCACATGGACATACCATTAACTGTACTCATCAATATGTAAACTAACTGAGTTACCCATGTGAGTGCAGTATGGAGTAACAGCCGTAGTATACTCCACATACAAAACGCCATAACACGTGTACACATCCCAGATGGCCAAGTGGTAAATGCAGTGACCGTCATGCATGTTCCTGGTCCCACGTCCTGCAAGGGATGTAACGTAATCCCGAAGGCACGAGTAATGCATGTCGGATGCAGGTCATCAGATCAAGTTTAGCACACGGTAGCGGGAATATGCGTTGCCCACTGCTGGTAAGCGACGTTTAAATATGACTAGACGGATATGCGCGAAACAGGGTTAAGCTTCCCCGAATATCGCGCAGATCACGATCAATGATGTCCAGAACAGGTGATTAAACCAGCATTATTCACCCCTGTACTAATAGCGCCTGCTCTGAAGGGTAAAACGACCACTACCAGGAGTAGAACACGCAATCATGTATACAATCACCTAACACTGTGGTAGCCAAGATGTACCTACGGTAGGGTTGCCACCTTTTCAAATGACCAATGTGGGACATACATCAGATTTCTGCAGGCTGACACATACACCAGGCCAGTACGAAAATCAGAACTTCACTCATTTGCCTAGATAAAAACTTGTTCTGGTAATGTTTTAGTTACTTATTCTGTTTCTTATAACATTTAGGTGGTTCAGATACAGAATAACTGTTTTATGCAACTACTACATAAACTATAGGAAATAAGTTTGTCCTAAAATCTCAGGACATTTGCCATTTTACAAATATTTTGCAGGACACAACTGCCCAAACAGGGACTGTCCCTCGCAAAGTGGGACAGGTGGACAGGTGGTAACCCTAACCTATGGCAGGTGTGTAATGTGACAGGTACAGACACAAACGTGTGGAGTCCAGGAAACAGTATACACCGACAAGTACACAATGAAAGGTGTACTTTGCCTGTCACTTTCCCTATCAGAGATATATGTTTATATATATATATATATATATATATAATACAGTTAGAAAGGTCGATAGAGTGATATATGTTGATATATACAGATTCACCGATATCTGCAAATATATAGATAGGTCAACAACATTCATAAAACCTTGGAGGTACAAATAAATAGGATACCGCCAACTATGGAATGTGTCACATCCCGACACGCGTAACCATGAGGCTGAAAGACCGAAAGAACACAGTACCGGAACAGTAGAACGGCAAGTAATATTATGACGATATGAAGGGACATTTAGTTACTGCTGCCGGTGTTGCGGTCCACGTAGGTACTGTGTTCAACTGTGTTTGTGAGTGCCGTAGTCTGTGTATGTGTGTGTTGAGGGTGCCATGTGCATTTCCATGTGGCTGTAATGTGTGTGTGTGTGTGTGTGTGTGTGTGTGTGTGTGTGTGTGTGTGTGTGTGTGTGTGTGTGTGTCCACATCATGTGTCTGTTAGTGCCAACTCGGAGGTAGATCATTACGGTAGGTGTGGGTATAGCTAGCCGTAGTCATACGGTTACCACCTGTCCCACATTAGGATGGACAGCCCCTCCCTGGGCAGTCGTGTCCTGACATAAAACATTACAAAGTGCAACTGTCCGAGAGTGTAGGACATTATTATGTCCCATATATTATGTAATAGTTGCATGAAATAGTTATGCCTGTATGTAAGAAACGTAAATGTTACATGCAATATGATAAGTAGCCAAATTCCCACAACAATAAGTATGCATTGAGGATAAAAGTATGTGCTACCCTGTGTATTGATCGTGGCTATGTGTCGGCCTGTAAACACCGATGTGTGTCCTGCAAGTGTCCAACAATAGCCATATGAAAAGGTGGCAACCCATGCCAAAGAGGTTCTGTCGCCAACACAACTGCAATGACTGCAAATATCTGGGACAGAAATACATGGGATAGCTGTCATTTAGAAATATCCCTTTACATATCGCTGTAATTCCTGAGGTGTGGAAGTATCAACCTCACCTGCATACTATATAGAAACCAATTAACAACGGCCCAGTGTATAATCCCATAACATAAGTCTACTAACTGATAGCTCTTTAATTAGGGAAGGAACCCACACACATATATATATGGAATATGTAGAAATGCAAGCCCCACAAACCTGTATATGCTACGTACACCCACCTACATCCCCCACACTAGAAACTATAGCAATACAGACTGTAATTACAGCACAAACATCCAGTCAGTCAATCACATCTGCAGAAGCATTAACATACCTTGTGAGAGACACATTTAAAGGCGCCATGCAAAATTGTAGCCATTGTATAATGGAACAAATGGCGATGTTACAGGTTTTGTTTGCAATAGTCCGTTGTCAGATGGTTGGGATGACAGGTACACTCACATGTAGAACCACATACTCCAGCCATCACTCACAATCCATGGGGGACATGAATCCAAACTATATGTGTCTCTACACATAGCAGTTGCAATTACACACAACAAAACACAATACAGACCGTCTCCCCGAAGGTAGGGCAAATGGGCAACGCCCAAGTGGAGAATTCAATTATACCCCACTGTTGCCGCGTAATTGGTGAATGGAATAGCTGCACAGCTGTTGTGCAAGTAATAAGTCACTCAGGAACACCAATTGGCGGCAGGAAACCACATGTTACAGGTATCGACGTATATAAGGATGACTTGCCAGACATTCAAACCGTATGCTCATACCATAGAACTGTTTAAACAGTGTAAGAGAGATAGAGACGAAAGTCAGGAATGATAACAAGATATGTAGAACACTCGGTATGTAAGTGTATGTATAGCATGTTTCGTATTAATTATGTTAGTGTATGTATAGCCTAGTTTGCATTAATTAAAAGTGTCCGCAATGCATAAAGGGGGAAAAGGTATTTATGTAGTGATGTCTTGCTGGGCATACTAACGCTTGTAGAAATTGTGCGTCCAGCAGTGGGCCACAAGGTAAACATCACAGACACCACAAGGGATGCTACATGAGGGCTTGAAACAGAACAATTCCATACCACCCATCATCAGTGGTAGGGTATGTCCAACAAGTACGTGCCATAGCAAGGGATAGTATATGTTGATATACTGTCACAGTAGGCATGTGTATGGGCATATAATGACAAAGACATGTCTAAGGTGGTCCCACTGTGCAAGTATGCTTTGCATTATGGGATACTATGTAAAATATGTGTAATGTATAGTATTGTAGGTAGATATGTCAGATTTGCTACACAGCATAACTGGCATATCGTGCATACCAAAGGTATCGTCTAGTGGCATGTACAATGTACAATAACAGGATACATATGGCTTGTAGCCACTGGACATTGTAATGGCATGATAGCTAACCTAAATGGAAGGGCTACACAAGTAACCATGCACAAAGGACATGTAATAGCTTCACAGGTTCATAATGAGTTACTATGCAGTCTGGCAAGTCTATGTGTAAGCACAACCACAGTGTTCACACCAGTGGCACCTCTCTAGGGTAGTGTCCTGTAAACAGCAGAGCCATGTGTTACCTACACCTCTGCACAGTACAGCCAGTGCAGTGATCCATGGCGTACATGTGTCTCCCATCCACCAAGTGAGGTATCACATGAACAGTGCTACTGAGTGTTCCTGCATGATGTACATAGGAATCATGTTCCAAAGCATGGTGAGTGTCTGGTTTGGGAATGTAACCCTCAAGCACATCCCACTCATCATTGCGTGTGTGCACATATCCATGAGCATGTTGCTCACAGTGGCATTTGCGTATGTGGAGTATATCCATTAATATTGTTGTGGACATGGACCCTGTCTGTTCAGCAGAGGTCACCCCTGAGTATGTAGTATGCAAATGTGTACAGACATGGTGTCCGTAGTTCAGCCACATACTTTAACTGTCGGAGCTCAATAAACATCATGGCGTGTTAATGTTGTGGTTTGTAAAACCGTAGCTGTTTTGTAAGGTACACCCTAAACGGGGTGTTGTACCCTTGAATGTGTGTATATGTCTGGAGTTCAGAGGTACAATGGGTGCCTATGTACCAGCTACACACCCCCAGTACAGATAAGTGTGGCCACGTAGAAGGATATCCACGCCACAGTGGCAATATGGTTATCACAGGAGTGGGTGCGACATACGTGTGTACTACGAACATGTACAATGTGTCATGTATGTAGGGGACTACCACCTATGTAATTGTCAGTGGGTGAATGGTGTAATGCAAAGGGGATGTTCATGCACCTTGTGTCATGCAGCTTGAGGCCATGATATTGATATCAGGTATCCGTCACAGTGACACCCTTATGGATGGAGTCAGTATCAGCTGGTGGAGCAATCATGGTGCTTTGTATGCACTGGTCTGTAAAGCTAGGCAGGGAAAGTCCCTCTGTGCTTGCCTGTACCTCAGGGAAGCATATACCGAACATGAGGGGCCCTATGACTGAGGACTGTGGTATGCCACCTGTAACTGCAATACAGTAGGTACTATGGTATGCTACCCTCATTGTGTGTGTCCTGTCCATGAGCCACTTTGCATAACATCCTGAGACATAGGGTTCGATGTGCAGGTGGATGTGTATGTTGTCAATACCAGAATGGAGAATGGTGCTGAAAGGCAAAGAGAGGACAATGTAGGCTGTGTGGACCCCAGTACCATCATCAACTATCCTGGTAACTTTATGAAAGGAATCCACCAGGTGTAGGAGTCATGCTCTGGCCCTAACAAGTCCAACCTGGGTGGCATCAAAGGACTGGAGCCCAACAATGTCTCTGTGAATGACGACCATGATGATGTGCCCCATAGCCATACAGAACAGTCCAGTCAGGTGTGTAGGGCAATAGACCCACTCGTGCATTGTGGCGCCACCTGTGTGGAGTGTGATAACTGTTGCTGTGTGCCATTCAGGGGTCACAATGTCTGATACAAGGCTATTACTGAATATGGTGGCCTAGTGGGGAGACATGTCATTCAGAGGTTTGTGGACAGCACAGCCTTGGACTTTGGATGGTCACATGGGGCCAGTGTCCCAGGCCATATAGAGTGCAGGTTAGTACTATGTAGGTGTGACCGCAGGGAGACCGCAAAGTTCCTGCATGGATTTTGGCCCTGTAGGGAGTGAGAGGGTGTAATGTTAGCATTGAATCCATCCGCCAGCATGTTGCCAACATCACCTGGTTCTGTAATGTTCCTGAGTAACTGTTGTATGTGAGAGCAGATGTGGAAATTGCCATTGACTACTGACATACCACCATAATGCCTTGTGGTACACCCCAGAATGTGTCACAGTAATGTTTATGTAGCTAGTTTTGGAGTATGTGATGAGGGATCCCATGGCCCTACCGAGGCTGACCAGTGAGCTACCCCACCCATGGGATTGTACACCACTGTGCAACAGCCTCCACCTGTTGTTGTAAATTATGTCCATGGAACTGGACCCCCAGAGTGGCATCTGTTATCTGGTGGGTACCATCGTGGCACTGCGTGGAATAGCATGATCCATGCAGTCGTGTATGTGCTAGTGAAGTGCACTAGGTTATGTGTCAGCGTTTGTATGTGCATTGACCATCTGCATGGGTGTCATGACGTTAACTACCGCTGTCATAAGACGTCTGTAGTAGGTGTTGTAGTACTCATGTACTGTGTATGCTGTAAAGGATGTAGTGCCGGTATGTGGCTAACAAGGATGATTAGCATATGTCCGGAATACACCAATGAGGGGATAACCCCAGGTGTGGAACACCAGTCACATGTTGGTAGTGTCCATGTCAAGGATATTGTTGGTCTTGGAGGTGGTGTGCATGGGTTGATCCAGCCGAGTGGAGGTTATGAATCACGGACAGTGTTGGCCTAATGTGTCAGTACATGAGTGGCTATCCCAGTTAAGTGTGGGGTAGTGTCAGTCTCACATCAGTAGTATCTGTCTGAGCCCTACTGTCCAGTACACCAACAAATGAGGTCTGGTAACCATGGGGTATGTTGTGGAATCCGTAGTTTGTTACAATGTATATAGCAGTGCTGGACACAGTTAGTTGCACATGGAGCACCTCTGATGCATTGTACTAAGTAACTAGCCAGGATGTGTGTACAACATAGTGGAATATGGGAACACCTCAGCCGTGGGTGTGCCGGTCCAGGTACATGCCTGAAAGGTATGGTCTGTGTATAACCTGTCATTGCAGGTGTGCTCTGCAGAGCCTAGAGGCAGGTCCCAGTCACTGCAGAGATATTGAAGTGGTGCATTATAAGGAGTGCCTTGCCTGTGTGCGTCAGAGATGAAGATGTCAAGCATTGCATCACATGACGTTTTGCTTGCCAGTTCCCATTCTGGTGGTGAATGTTATTGGAAACTGTGCAAGACAAGTAGTATAGAAGCAGAAAGAGCCTTTACTTGTGATCTGTACTCCCAGGGCTGACAGGTGCAGGTCATCTGTGCCAAAGCATCGTGTTGTTTAACCATGTCAGTCAAAGCGGACAGATACCAGATGCCTGTGGAATGACAGCAGAAGCATAGGCAACTGTGGAAGTGACACAGTCAGTCACTGTACAGTGGTATCAGGTCCGGATGAATGCATAATGCTCCCCAGGGCTTGGGCTACATGACTGGTGAGCTATTGCATGTCCCTGCACATGTAGTCTGTGAAGTTGCATCTCAGGGCAGTCACATTAACATGGAGAATGACAGTCACATTGTACCTGGTGAGGTGTGGCATGGGTGCATAGGCTATGTTGCAGAACCAGTTACCCGACAGCAAGATGTAAGCAACTATCGCCTTGTGTAGCCCGCTGAATGGAACAGCAGTGTGACCGCCTACAGTGTCACCTATGACAGGTGTGTTGTGTATGTTATAACACCCTATTGGCTGTATGTGATGGGCACACATGAGTCTGTGGGCTATAAGTTGTTGTTGTGTTTGGTGATGGGGCTGCCTTTGGTGCCTACGCAGAGTATGGAGAGGTACTGCACATGTTGTCCTCGTATGTGTGGCCTGTGGTGGAGATCTTGTGAGACTATGGGCCGGATTCATGAAACCTCCGTGTGAGACTTAATATGTCTTACTCGGAGGCTGCAGTTGAACGTTATGACATCAGCGTGCCATGAATATTCATGAGGGCAGGCTGACTCATCCGTAACTCTTACACGGACTGAGTAGGCAAGCAGGGGGCATGTCCGACTGCCGAGCAGTCAAAAGTCCACGCCCCTGCAAGGTTTTAAAAAGCATAATGTCAACAGATAAGAGCGAGTCTGCTCAAATGTACTTGCACCCAACACCACACTCCCTGACACTGTAAACCCCCATCAGAGTTATAAAACGGAAAATGTTATTATTTTTTTAAATCCACAATACAGCTGCCCGTATTTGCGCTTGTTTGCACGGGTGTGCCCATTGCTTAACCACAGTTAGCAATTGTGACATTGAAGAGCATATAAGAACTACTTATGCAAACTAATCCAAGTAGCAATAGCGTAATGGTAGAGCATATGCACAAAGAAAAGGCATTCACGGTTTGAGTCCCACCACTCCCCTTCTTATTTATCTTTTAAATCAGTATTTGAAATAATACCAGACAAATATGATTAAAATTTTATTAAAAGCAGTGACATGGCCAATGTATCAGCAAACAAAATATATATTTTGAAAAGACCCAGATATATAATAGCCTGCTGTTAAGCAACGTTTTACACAGCTAAACACAGGTGCCCATAGTTTAATAGCCCTTTACCCATCTAAACAGAGGTGCCCATAGTTTAATAACACTTTATCCAGCTAAACAGAGGTGCCCATAGTGTAATAGCACTGTACCCAGCGCAATAGAGATGCCCAACGTTTAAAAGCGCTTTACCCAGCGCAATGTGTTTGCGCGGACATGCGTGCCGCACCAACCAGGGCACTGTAGGGCACAAGGGAGCAACGTAGAGCTAAGTTGCTTAAACACAGCTACACCCCCTAGCCCGTCTAGACAGTATTAAAATTAAAGAATGACAAGGTTTGAACTCAGGATCCTTTGCATCATAATCAAAGTACAGAACCACTAAGCCATGACAACATAGGGGAAGCAGCCACTATTAACATTCATAAACTTAGGAATAGTAGTTTAACCATTACTAAGCAGGTCTGCAGTCAGCCGAGAAATTTACAAAACAGCCAATCACAAAAAAGGGTGGGAAATGCGGCATATTTAAGCCCCACAGGCAGGAATACACGGCATAACTGATTGTAGCTCACATCTGCGATCAGAATGTCTGGTGTTGGAGAGGGAGTGCGCTTCCGAGCGCAGAGATGGGACATCGAGGAGTCCAAATACATGGTTTGGCTCCTAGTCTACCATCACGAGGCAAGACTCCTCTGCCTTGTACTCTGTCCCTTGGACCTGGCCCTGTAGGAGTCTTGCATCTCACGAACCGGTTAGCTCATGACCTCACCAGTGCCACAGGCATTCCCCGGACTGGTGAGCAGGTTCGTCACCACCATGCGAACCTGAAGAGACGAAAGGAGGACCACCTGAACCAGTGGATACAGGAGGCCCGTGAGATGCAGGATGCCCCACAACTGAGTATGTAGCCATGGAATGCAGTATGTAAGGATTTAAAATGGAGTATGTATAACGGATAGGAATGTCTCAATATCCCTTCATTTACTTTACAGCTACAGGTGACCGTGTTACAAATCAGCAAGCCTATGCTGATAGGCTGCTAAGACTGCGCCGCCAGGCAGGTTAGTGATTATTCTGCATGTATTGTTATATAAAATATGGGAGAGAGCATGAAAGAAAGTGTTGTAGTCTAATAATACAGCCATAAAATGGACTGAATAAGTCCTCCTCATGTACTGTCAGATAAAAACATTAGAGAGACAGAAAAAGAGTGTAGTAACCTATTAAGAAAGGTAACCAATGTCTGGAATAATATCTCTGCAGGCACTGTCATATAAAATAATATGTGAGTGAGCCTGAAAAAAGAGTGTGCTAACCTATTAATAAAGGTATAATATGTCATGAACATGTCTGCATATATACCGTTAAAACAAATAAAGGAGTGAGCCTGTGGAAAAGTGTGTAATGTCATTAATAAAGGTCTAAAACCCAGAGTGTATCTGTTTCACTTAGTATGAACTGTTGTTGTACCCTTGTATTATACAAATAGTAATGTGTTAGAAAGTGCTGGCAACCCAGAGTTCTGCAGTCCCATCTAAAGTGGGTGATGGAAGTCCTAGTAGCTGTAAAGTAAATATACAGTGCTCAACAGTCAGTTACTGGCTGGCATGCATAAGTAAATCTGGCACACGAGTAGCATGCTAATATGTTCTCCAAAAATGTAAGTGTGCTTCAATAAATACAAGGTTCTGTACAATTAGAAGTGAAAATGTCGCGTGAAAACATCCAGATATGTAGATAAAGAAATATAAATGCAACCATGAAATATGTAGCAGTAACATCTGCATCATGGACAGTTAGTATGTGAGATATAGGTCAAGTATAGATTGAACTAGCCAAACGCACTACACAACCTAATGCGTGGTGGCAAGTGTAATAATACATGTAGGGAATATACACCTGCAGTCACTGGGAATGTAGTGTAGAGTAAAAGTGTTTATAACATGTTAATGGAGGTTTTTTCTACACCCTACTGTTTGTGCATAAACCATGCAATTCCGCACCTCAGTGGGTATGTGTAATCTTAAATATTTGTCGGGATATATGTCCTATTGTTCCATAAATATTTGCACTCATATTGATGCATGTGCCCTGTTCAAACACCACGTTCATGGTGGCCTGTTGCTACCAATCATCCCTGCATGCGGTTGGAATAACCACTGTTGTTTAATATATGCATGTGTTATGTTTGCTGTTCAACTGTTGGAACTGTGGTGTGTTGGGTTAATGGGAATATTACTGCATGCTGTTACAACTAATCTGGAATGCTGTTGTTTATGTTGTAATGAAACACACCGAATCACAGAAAGTATGGGAAGGACGGTCCCAGCGGACCCACCTGTCCCTCCTCAGTTGGCGAGTGCACCTGGCACCAGTGGCTCTGGTGCCCAGCCCGGACTACCCTCCTCCATTGGTCCTGTGCCACCTTCACATGGAAGTGCTGCAGGGGATGGGGCTCATCCCCCCCCATGCAAGTGTGGGCGGAGAAGGGCCACCCATCACCCTTCGAAGGGTCCGGGATGTAGTGCGTAGGGAGATCCAGCATTCAGTCGCTGATCCCCTACGCCAGCTTGAGGCAGGAGTGGCACCTCTCATGGGTCGGCCTGCCCATTCTACTCAGCCCCCAGCACAGCCACCCCTGGGGTTGTGAAGGTGCAGTGGTGACTGCCCATGGGTGGGGATCTCACTTCCACTGTTACCATCTGTGGGCTCATGGGCTTGCGATTTCCAAACAACCTTCCCCATCAATTGTGTTCACCCATCCCATGTGTCAAATTCTGCCCCTGTATGCGTCTTGTTTGTCTTGTCTGTTTACCTCCCCAACCTACCTCCCCAAATATACCTACTTCCCCTACCTCACTTACCACTCTGACCTGAAAAAAAAAAAAAAAAAAAAGCCCCATAAATAGCTTCCCACTTTGCACACATGTCCATAAGACATGTGCACCGATAATTCTAATTGGCAGTGCAACAAACTATGTTGTCCTCAGCCCTCTCTCAGGGCTGGAAGGTCTCAAAACTCACTCCAAATTTTCAACATATGCACAGCTGTTGCTGTTAAAGAAATGGGCAGCTATGGACCTTCCCTACACCCTTCCTGCACATCCCGAGATTGTTTTCCTACTGTCTTTCCCTCTCTGTGCCCCCTTTTTCATCACTTTCCTATCTCCCCATTTTCTTTTCTTTAAAAGAAATTAGCGCAGGCGTAAGCACTTTTAATCAGTAGTTAGCGGGGGTGCACGAGTGTGAGCTTGTGTGCACTTAGCTAAGCATCGCTAAGCGTCGCGCAAACCCACACAAACCTGCTTACAACTGCTTAAAAGTGCCTTAGTCACTCTGTATGACAAGGCTCTTGTACTGCTCAGCAGCAAAATAAAAAACCTTGAAAGTCTCGAACCCAGTACCTTGGACCCACCAGTCTGCATGAAGTACCACTACACCACAGCAGACATACAATAACTTAGTGCTGAAAGCAATTTATCATGCATTACCATGAGTGAATGTAAAGGGAAAATAGGAATGGCATAACACAAATCTTGTTCTGTGGGCCTTAACCAGCAGGTGTTGTTGAATTGCATGACATGACTGTGAAAAGAGAATCAGCCATGCTAGTAAGGAATAAGGTTACAGTAGCAGCTTACAAACCCCACACAGTATCAAGGCAGGATAAACACTGGCATATTTGCATAGGTCACAGGCCAGACCTCCCAACAGTGACTGCTCTACAGTGATGACCCTGATTTGTAAACAAATGTTAGCTGTGCTCCTCTGACTCCCTGTGAAATGTACTAACAGTAGGCAGAAAGGTGTTGAATCTCACTTAATAACAAATGTCAAAAAGTGAGAGTAGACACCGCTTGCACATCAGAAAATGTGTAGTAATAGAAATGCTCTGAATCACCCAAAGTCTGAACTGCAAAATGTCTGAACTACATGACAGGTGTATCCCAGTTATATGTACCTTTCCCTGAGGCTGTTCAAATATATACGTGAGAGTATCTGAGGCCTGGAAGAGTCAGAAACACAGAGGCATATCAGCTTGTCTGCTGTTACACACTCTGCAAACAGCTGTAGAATGAATCCCACAAGCATGCCCTTATGTAGAAGTACAACACAGAAATAGCAAAGGATGTAGCCATATACTGCTAGCAACCACCTGTGACAATGCCATTGTTCAGGTGCTGAAAAGACTGCTGTGGTGCACAGTCAAAGAATACTAGGCTGACCTCTGTCTACCATCTGGATATGTCCACAGGTGGGAGCTACTCAGACAGACTACAAGCCTTCATAGACTTACAGGTACACAGCAACTCTGCATGTTCAGTAAGATAAACATCACACGATAATAAATAATGCACACTGCAGTTCTGCACCCCTACCCAAAGGTACTATATACCTGTGTAGTCAGGCACAACCAAGGGTGTAGGTAGGCATACACAGTACAGAAATATGTCCAGTCGTCCTGAGCAGACTGTGCTAATGCCAACACAACCACCAACTGTTCAGATGTGAGTAACGTACTAATGACAGTATAGCAGTTCACAAACAGTGCATGTGCCTGATAGTCATAATTGGTAGTACAACATATTTAGATGTCCTCACCACTCTCTCAGGGGTGGAAGGTTTCAAATATCCCACCTAATGTATTGGATATGCACAGCTGTTGCTGGTAAAGAAATGGGCAGCTAAGGATCTTCTCCACACCCATCGTGTACATCCCAAGCTAGTTTCCCTACTGTCTTCCCCTCTTTGAGCACCCTTTATCACCACATTCCTATCTCCCCATTTACTTTTCTGTCAAAGACATGAGCGTGGGGGTTAGCTGGAGTGAGCACTTGTAAACAGTAGTAAGCGGGTTTGCACCAGTGTGGGCATGTGTGCGCCTAGCTTAGCATTGCTAAGATATGACAAGCTACGCCAAGCTTAGCTTACTATTGCTAACATAAAATAAGCTAAGCTAAGCTTAGCTTAGTATTGCTAAAATACAATAAGCTAAGCTAAGCTGTGCTTAGCATCGCTAAGCGTCGTGCAAACCCGTGCCAACTCGCTTACAACTGCTTAAAAGTGCCTTTGTCACTCTGTATGACAAGACCCTTGTATTGCTCAGCAGCAAAATAAAACATCCTTGTCAGTCTCAAACCCCACACCTTGGGCTCACCAGTCTGCATGATGTTCCACTAAACCACAGCAGATATACAATAACTTGGTGCTGAAAGAAATATAACATGCATTACAGGGAGTGCATGTAAAGGGAAAATAGGAAAGCCATAGGAATACATTGCAATAAAGAAATATAACATGCATTACAAGGAGTGAATGTAAAGGGAAAATAGGAAAGCCATAGGAATACATTTCAATAAAGAAATATGACATGCATTACAAGGAGTGAATGTAAAGGGAAAATAGGAAAGCCATAGGAATACATTGAAATAAAGAAATATGACATGCATTACAATGAGTGAATGTAAAGGGAAAATAGGAAAGCCATAGGAATACATTGCAATAAAGAAATATGACATACATTACAAGGCGTGAATGTAAAGGAAAAATAGGAAAGCCATAGGAATACATTGCAATAAAGAAATATAACATGCATTACAAGGAGTGAATGTAAAGGGAAAATAGGAAAGCCATAGGAATACATTGCAATAACTATTGTTATATGCCAGTTAATTCCCTAATTCCAAAAGAAAGTACATACTCCCATGTATCCATCGTTAGCATTAGGAGGTGTGAGTAAACTTACACACTGAGAAGAGTGTACTGGAAGAAGCAACAGTCAGGTTTCAGTACAACATGCATTTCACTGGCTACAACCCAGCTTCAGATATGAGACATATACCAACCTTCTGACTGACACAACAGTGTCTACAGCAAACAAGCATGGTCCCCACCTTGCAAAACTGAAAGGCCTACGCCTACCTAACCTATCATTTTATAGCAGTGTCCTGAAATCACAGTGAGAACTGCAATTACCACACAGGAGGCTGCATGCAATTACTAAATGGTAGGCACCAATTGGTGCAGAGGCCATCACATGCACATGTGCAGATACCTACAAAAGCAGCCTGTACATGCTGTCCGCACATGCAATAATATCATTGCAGCAACTGGAGAGAGAGAGAGAGAGAGAGAGAGAGAGTGAGAGAGACAGACAGACAGACAAACAAACAAACAAACAGAGGCAGTTGGAGACCAACCCAATAAATAACAACAAACAGAGGCAGTTGGAGACACCAACCCAAAAAAAAAAAAACAGGCGGTTGGTGACACCAACCAAAACAAAAGAAAAACAACAAACAGAGGCAATTGGAGACACCAACCAACCAAAACAAAACAAAAAATAAAACAAACAGAGGCAGTGGAAAACACCAACCTAAAAAATAAAAAAAAACATCAACAGGTACAACAGACTGAGGTGAGAAATACAAAGGTAAGGTATGTAACACAGATGTATTTGCTGGCATCCGAATGATGTGTCTGAAGGGTACTCTACATTCTGTGAACACTCCTTATGTGGTAGCAGTCCGTATCTATATGTATATGCAGATGTGCATAGGGCAAGGGATATACTGCAACTGTTAGTGAAGGCTGGACACATATATGTATTTGAAGGTTGCTATGTGCACATATCTATGTAGGTTGTAGTGTGTGGCATTAAAAACAGCAAGCAGTGCAGGTATATGTCATGTGGTGGTTAAATGCTGTGGGACTGAGTTACAGCCAGTGAGGTCTGCTACGGCTATATGGCCTGAGGACAGCGAAATGCATTTGTGCAACACTGTGCAATATTATTACATAATTGTATGTCTCACAACTTTTCCATAATTGATATACCCACCATGAAAGGTGGGCAGTATATGTGCATATATGTGCATGTATATGTACAGCAGTGGCTGTTTACAAGTATGTATATATATATATATATATATATATATATATATATATATATATATATATGTATATATATATATATATATATATATATATATATATATGTATATATATATATATATATATATATATATATATATATATATATATATATATATACATATATGTATATATATGTATATATATATCTATATATATATATATATATATATATATATATATATATACATGTATATATATATATATATATGTGTATATACGATATATGGTTCTACCTGACTTCGCCGACAGCGCAGAAGACCGACATCGAACTGAGCTCCAGAAGATCGAAAGTGAAGAAGACCGACGAATCGCCAGTGGCAGAACATCGACAATGCAGAAGACCGACACGACGGATGACAACACCAACGCCGAGGATGCCGACATGGGGAAAGGCTGTGTGAGTATGCGGTGGTGACGGACGTTAGGGTGCGAGGCAGGTAAGTGTGGAGATTGACGGTCTGTGGGGATAGGGGTGGGTTAAGTGAGTTAGGGTTAGGGAGCGATAGGGTGGGGTTAAGAGAGATAGGGTTAGGGAGCCGATAGGGGTGGGTTAAGTGAGTTAGGGTTAGGAGCCGATAGGGGTGGGTTAAGTGAGTTAGGGTTAGGAGCCGGTAGGTAAGTGCGATAGTGACGGACCTTAGGGTTAGGTAAGGTTTAGTGTGGGCTTGTAAGGATTTTGGTGTGCTTGTGTTGTGTGTGTGGTTTGTGGAATGGGGATGTGTTTTGTTTTTAATAATTGTTATTGTGGTGTGTGCAGTGTATGGGGTTTCGTGTTTGTGTACCGTCGGTTATTTCGTTGTCGGTTATGTGTGGTTTCGTGTTTATGGACTGTCGAATATGTGGTGTCGGTGATGTGGTTGTCGGTGTTGTGTGGTTTCGGCTATGTCAGGTAGAACCGTATATATATATATATATATATATATATATATATATATATGTATATATATATATATATATATATATATATATATATATATATATATATATATACATATATACATATATACATATATATACATATATAGATATGTAGATATATAGATATATACATATATAGATATATATATAGATATATAGACATATACATATATAGATATATACAGATATCTATATGGATATCTATGGATATATATAGATATGTATCTATATATATATATATATATATATATATATATATATATATATATATATATATATATATATATATAGATATATAGATATAGATATAGATATGTATACATAGAGTGATATATAAATATATATGTATATAAATATTTATATATATATATAGTGAGAGAGGGAGACACAGGGTCATACGTATTGCAACAGGTGCCTGGTGACCAAGGCATGGACTGAACACCAGTGTTGATACTGCAGTGCCATGCCCCATTCCAAAACACTTTACCCACTAACTACCAGATAGGTGGTTGCCTGACTAACACTGAAGGTGTCAGAAGGGAACATGGGACACAGGTGGACAGTAGCCTCCCCTTTGATATTCACGGTGCCACACTAGTCTTGTAATCTGTCTACATGGTACGTGTCATCACAAATGATGTGTCATGTACGGAAATATAGGTCAGTGTTCCCCTGTACTCATCACAATGTCCCATGTGGTATGTAACTCACATGACAACTACAGCAAGTGTAAAGGCCACAGACATACCTCACAAAGGGTAATACTGCCCTGAAACACATACCCTATGCAGACTGACTCACATAACCACAGCTACAGTGTGTTGCATACTGGCTACCCAGAGGTTACCTCTGCCGAGCATACAGAGGTATGCCACACCCATAGCAGTCAGACAACCACCATGTCAACACCTCACAATCCCACCGGGTACACGGCCTAGGTCCCTAATCCCCACAACCTCACTAAACAGCACATGCTGCAGGGATAGGCTCCTATTGGCAAATATGCCATACTTTGGAGTAAACCACTCAGCATGAACAAACAAGGCTCCTCAGTAGCAGATGTCAGACATACCTCTGATGATTGTCTGGGGGATAGGTAACATGCCCTGGGAATCACCTCTGTGTATCCGGTTGACAGGAGGAAGTGAAATCTAATTACATGTGTGTCAAAGGCCAGTGTAGCATATGGCTAGGCTGCTGTAGGCCTCAGGGACAATAGCGTATTACCTACTTATGACACAATGCACACAGACATGTACACAGTGCAATACCTGCTATGTGAGGTGGAATGGGTGTGACAGTGAATGTGTGCAAGGTCTGTAACGGTGTGATAGCTAAGTGTGAGGTTGCTTCTGTCATGGTCATTTGTGTCATAAGTGTGAGGCCAGAGAAAGATGCATCAGTTATTGGGATGCAGACATAGTAGGATGGTATATGTTGTGATGTAGTTCCTTGTGTACGACTGTGGTATCCCATCATAGGCTGAAGCAATACATGTATGCTCAGTAAGTGGTACTGCTGGTGAATCCGGCCAACATTTGGACTGTTGTACCACCTGAAGCTGTAGGCCTAAACAGCACAGTATGGTGTATGTTCACATTCCCTGGTAACACTGTCTTGTGTGTTTCCTGTAGTCTGCACAGATTACATTCCTCTGGCATAGGTATCTGTAAGTAGGGGCACACAGTACTGTAAGGTACACAGGAAATGCTCATCTGTGTCAGCATACATTTGTGTGTTGTATGAATATCTGATGTGTGTGTAATGATGCTTGTACCATGACTGCAATCACATGTGTGATGCAGGGTTTGCGTGTGTACCTAGCAACATGTATACTCTGTTACAGCAGTATGCCAGCTATATTAACAACTGTGCACATATGTTAGGTAGGGGTATGGCATCAACGACTAGGGTGGGTTACTGGTTATACTGTAACTGTACTTCACATTCATTGCAATGGATGACATATTTCTGCATGCATTAGCTTGATATGTACCCCCCTGGCAAGGCTGTGCATTGGATCCCAAACAGTGAGCCGAGTACTGGTGTATACTGGTGTATACTGGTGTGTCATATGGAGTGTAGCAGGCACTGTCAGCCAGTTGTGGGCTGAGCACTGATATGTGGTATTGAATGTGTGTATCCTCTGACAGACGAACAGATGCTATATATGGCAGTTAACTGATATCTGTACTATATAATGTTAAGTGTGCCACATGACTTGCTCACACATATCGTTTACTTGTCTTCCAGGCTTATGGCTCATCACAGGAATCTCTGCTACACAGCCGCAGAGGAACAGGAAATTCACCACAGCCTGGTTCAGCACTATACCCTGCTGTTTTCCAGGGCCAGCCAGCACCAGCAGGAGCATACTGCACTGTGGCAAGAAGTTGTTTGTCGGGTAAATGACATAGGCATGCATAACCAGACATATGAGCAGGTACGCCATCACTGCAGTGATTTAATTAGACATGTCCGGCGGCATGCATCTGATATCCACAGACAACAGCTTGCCACAGGTGGTGGGGTGGCCAAACATCCCCCCTCACCAGAGTGGAGGAACTGCTGTTAAGTGTGGTGGCTCCTGGCCTACAGCAGCAACAACATCACACATGTGTCGTCATGGAGGCCGGAGCCACGCAGCATGGTGACATGGAGCATGCAGGTAACATGCCCTAGCTGTAGACTACTGTTACCTGTATTGTTAGATTATGCATGTGTGAGATGTGTACTGTGTTTACCAGTTGTGCTGCCTATTGTGTGCAATACTGATAATTTGAATAGTATCTGTACACCTATGCCTGTTGTTCTACTGTAGTTTAGCACACTCACAGTAGCAATGCCACAGTTGTGGCCACTGACAAACTGTGTCATATTCTTGCAGGTCCCTCTGGTGTGACAGCAGGGCAGACGTTACATGCTGGTGAGTGTGTTAACACTTTAAACTTGGTATTGAACTGTGCATGTCATAGGTGAGGTGTAGGCCATGTACACATAACACGCCTACGCATAATGCATGCTGTGCATGTTTGCTGTGAGATGTGAAACATCTCAGTAATGTCAGTAGCTGCCTTAATCACATGCAATGCACAGAGCATCAGACATAAATGTGGCAACATTGTACTGCACATTGGATAGGCATAGTTGACACACATGTACACAACATAACACGTTTGTCATACACAGTACACCTCAACATGCTACACATAATGTAACCGGACACCCGCTGCCAGGTCACACTTCAGTATCCCACATGTCATCCACACACCACACATAATGTACCTGAAGGGTAGGGGCCTAGCATGGGGCTGTGCAACACTCCTCAACACATAACACAGTCATGTTAGGCAATGCTCCCTATTGGGCACCTCACACACCCTTGTGCAACATGGCTGTGTAATTGTGAACTTAGCGACGGCACTGTGGTTCAGGTACAGCATGCTAGGCAGTTGTCTAGCACACTTTAGTGGCCTTGAATGACCACATGATGCATGATGATGATGGCTAATGGTACTACACCCCATACTGTTACAATGACCATGTCCCAGATTGGTATCCCATCACGTATACATGTACCACTCATCCCGTGTGTGCACATAGCATGCATGTGCTACACCTGTGTCCACAATTATCTGCTACAGGCACAGACACTGCAATCAGACATGGAAATCCATTTGACACACAGATAACACATGCAGCCATGGTAGGTATACCTGTGTGTGATGGTGCACAGGACATTGCATAGCTTATAATACTTGCACAGAAATGTTGTGTCCTTGTACACATTGTGTTCCAGGGTGTAGGCAATCACTGAACATGTACACACATGCACCACAGCCATGTACATTGTCATTAACTATGGCTGTCTACACTCACATTGCATGGACATGATCAACACTTATTCTGCATGCTGACATGTGTGACGTGACTGTTTGCCTTGTGATACTGTCACCCACCTTCAACCAGTATTGAGTATGATTTGGATTTCTGTTGTGTGCGTATGTATCTGCTGTAGTGAGGAGTGTGCATGTGTTCCTGTGTTCCTGTGTGCATGTGTTCCTGTGTGCATGTGTTCATGTGTTCCTGTGCTCCTGTGTTCCTGCGTTCCTGTGTGCATGTGTGCATGTGTTCATGTGTGCATGTGTTCGTGTTCATGTGTGCATGTGTGCATGTGTGCATGTGCAGACCATAAAGTGTGTTTCCTGTCTTCCTCTCACAGGTGCTGAGGTAGGGGTTGGCGAAAGCAGCAGGCAACCTGAAGCCTCTGCCACGGATAGTGGTGAGGATGACATATGTATTTTGGCACAGGGAGATTTGACAGCGTCTGTCGTTGGTCGCCAATCGACAGTACACAGCGTTCAACCCCATCTATGTGCACACTCATACTTCCATTACATCCCTCACCACCAATGGCCATAGGGGAGGGACAGCATACAGTTGGCATTGACCAGGAGAGTGTGGTACCCATGGCACTTGCATCCCCTCACAGCAGCCATTGCCGTAGACCCGGAAAGGTACCACATAGGCGGAGGTCCAGGGGTTCTCAGGGGAGCACCACTGGAAGTATTGCCCCTGGCAGGCATGCCCTCACAGGTCTTATGATGACCACTATGTTCCGGGCTGTAATGCAGGCTCAGGCATGTATGGAACGGTACACCAGGCAGGGACTTAGGGCGCAGAGGGCAGATTACACCGCTATCAATGACAGCATCCGTGACCTTGCCGGTGCCATCCGGACGTACACCTAGGTCATTGATAGACGTTGGGGGGAGACAATAGATGCCCTCTACAACATGTCTTCCTCGAGCCAGGACCATGCGGGACGGTTGCAACGTCAATGCGGATGCATGCCAGCAACAGCAACAGCTGGCAGTGGTCATGAACGGCCCACAGTTCACAGCCACTCCCGTAGTGGCAGTACCAGTTATAGCAATGCTGGGGCTGGCCTGTCCATTGTCCATCCCAGTAGACCATGTGCACGTGGCTCTGGCCAGTCCCAGCAGACACATGGGTCCAGTCGTCATACCTCTGCCTCTGATGACAGTACCCAGTCAGGGTTGGTACCTGATACTGTCTGTAGCACCCCTGCCAGACACAGGTACTGTGTCCATGGCCGGAGACAGTGATCTGTACAGCCAAGCAGGTACAGTCGCTGACTGTCCTACAAACCACTGTACATGGCAGCCACATGGTGGAGCTGTGTGCATGCAGAGACACACATACACATTAACCAAACAACTTGGGCTCACACATACACACACACATTACATCAACATTGGCCCATGCTGTACTGTTGTCCCTCACACACACACATACACACACACACACACACACACACACACACACACACACACACACACACACACACACATGTCGATTGGATGGTTCAATATCAGGCTCTGGCAAACAACAAAATGCCCTGTGCATATGATGATACCTGTGCCGCATCCTGTCATCTACATTATCGATGGAGGGACAGGCTAACATGGTGCTGATGCACAGGGTGACACTATAGCAGTGTAGCAATAATAGCAAGTTGTCAACAAGGAAGTGTAACTACATCCTTGTAGGTATATCTGAGCAGACATTATGCATCAAAGCTCTGATTGTCAATGTAGCATTGTTTACACCACTGTTAGGTCTGAATATGTATTATCCACCCATGTGCCACTTGGCTGATGTGTGATGTGTTGCCAGCATGTGTTAGTGAGTGGACAGTACGTGTGTGATGTTTGCAGTACAGATTAGCAAGTGTACATCTGTGAGCATGGTGGGTGCGCACTGTCTGGATGTACGTGCATAGTGGATACATGGGACGTGTGGCATACCCTGTCATACACATTGTTAACATCTCATTGCATCTTTCAATGGCCAGTATGCATTCTACTACAGTTGTGTAATAACATGGGTAGATGTGTGTATGACATGGGTTGACACTATCTTGTGGGTGATATCATTAATATCAGTCAATGATTTGCGGTATGGTAGTATACACAACCTCAACAGCATGACTATAAGCAATCATTGCATGATGTCCTGACAAATGACACACAGTAGTAGGGAACCCAGTATCAATTGGATCCTTCTGGTGCTACAATATAACACTAACCAGTGGTGATGACCACCACCCATTACTGTGACCACACCTGTGTGTCATATAGCCCCCTTAGGTACATGCAGACACACTAGGGATGTGTCCATCCATATCTGAGAATGCATGGATTGGCCTACAATGCATTCCCTGGATGGGATGCATATCCTGCACAGGGGTATCATACAGACAGATACCTGTTGTATGATACATGCTGTATAGCAGTATGCCGACTATGGCATAGTCATCCTAATGTACTAAACATACTATCCCGTCAGTACCACACAGATGGTAGCCCTCAACATGTATGTCGGGTACCACTGTGTACATACAGACCCATGTTATGTCATGTGTCCCTTGGTATCCACATATCCATAGGTATTGTGGAGTCCCAAGGTGTATCACATAAGACATTAGAGGCCTGAATGCATATCCACAAGGCAGTCATACACCTATAAAGACTGTCCATTCTTGGCAGACTTTGTTGTGTATGACCATGTCTGACATATACCCCAGGCATATACCCTCACTCACACTACTCTGAAGTAACTGTCATGGGTGTGTGTGCCACAGATGACCTTGGCCACAGAACACGACAGTGGACGGCTGTGTCACATACATACATATGTGACCTACGATCTGAGAAGCAATGGCACAACCTGTCAATTGAAATAAATGTATTCATGTAGTATGCAGGCTTCACACCTATGTACTGATTGAGGGGACATGTACACATATATATTTGCCACGCAGATACTTGATGTCTGCAATGCACTTACTGTTGTCATCATGCTATGTCATACCATAGTAAAAGTAAAACCTACACTGCATTGACCAACAGTGACACACACACAGTCAGCATTTAAACCCCTACCTAACTATGTTATGATATTAGAGAGAAACACATTAACACAGCGCGCTATTTGTTTTACTGGCTGGTTTCCCTTCTCCTGCAGTATTTGTAGGATGGTGACATCATCAGACTTTCCAAAGAGGAATGTACCTCTTTTAGTGTGTTTTCACAGTCTCCAAAAAGACACTCTTTTCAAAGATAACTGCACACATACACACAACCCGCGCTATTTGCTTTACTGGCTGGTTTCCCTTCTCTTGCAGTATTTGTAGGATGGTGACATCATCAGACTTTCCAAAGAGGAATGTACTTCTTTTAGTGTGTTTTCACAATCTCCAAAAAGACACCCTTTTCAAAGAAAACTGCACACATACACACAACCCGCGCTATTTGCTTTACTGGCTGGTTTCCCTTCTCCTGCAGTATTTGTAGGATGGTGACATCATCAGACTTTCCAAAGAGGAATGTACTTCTTTTAGTGTGTTTTCACAGTCTCCAAAAAGACACTCTTTTCAAAGACAATTGCATACATATAACCCCCCACACACACTGTTTACAGGATTCAAAGCCCTACTTAACTATGTTATGATACTAGAAAGTGACGCATTAACACAGCCCGCTATTTGCTTTACTGTCTGGTTTCTCTTCTCCTGCAGTATTTGTAGGATGGTGACATCATCAGACTTTCCAAAGAGGAATGTACCTCTTTTAGTGTGTGTTCGCAGTCTCCAAAAAGGACACTTCTTTCAAAGACAATTGTATACAAACACACAACCCCGCCACACACACACTCACTGTTTGCAGAATTCAAACCCCTACCTAACTATGTTATGATACTAGAGAGTGATGCATTAACACGGCATGCTATTTGCTTTACTGGCTGGTTTCTTTTCTCCTGTAGTATTTGTAGGATGGTGACCTCATCAGAGTTTCCAAAGAGGAATGTACCTCTTTTAGTGTGTTTTCACAGTCTCTAAAAAGGGCACTCCTTTCAAAGACAATTGCATACATACACTCACTGTTCATAGGATTCAAACCCCTACTTAACTATGTTATGATACTAGAGAGAGACACACAAACACGGCACACTATTTGCTTTATTAGCTGGTTTCATTTCTCCTGCAGTATTTGTAGGATGGTGACATCATCAGACTTTCCAAAGAGGAATGTACCTCCTTTACTGAGTTTTCCCAGTCTCCAAAAAGGGAACACCTCTCAAAGAAAACTGCACACATATCCCTTCCTCCCCACACACACACACACAGTTTGGAGGATTCAAACCCCTACCTAACTACATTATGATATTGGAAAGAGACACATTAACATGGCGCACTATTTGCTTTACTGGCTGGTTTGCCTTCTCCTGCTGTATTTATAGGATGGTGACATCATCAGACTGGACATGGTGATGTGTGTACACTTTGTTTTATGCCATTCCAGGAATGGTCCATATGGGTCAGCAGGTGTCAACAGCTTGAACATGACCTCAGTATCCTTACCTTGTGTGATCTATCTGTGGACACATTGACATTCCGTCATATGTCAACACATATTTATGCACAGCTTCTTGGTTTTGTGGATACTACATGTGTCTGGGATGTTGATAAAGGGCTATTCAAAGTCTATGTGACACATGTGTAGATGTGTTCATTGATGTATGTCCTGGGTGGCTGCCTTGCAAACAGTCTAGCATGTTTGGGAGCCATGATCCGCACATAAACATACCACAGTTGGTAGGGTCGTGTGTGTGTCAGCTACCAATAGCTCTGTTTATGACTGCAACCATGATGGACTCCATGACCTTGCAGATCAGACCTCATAGGCGTACTGGACTTGACTTCCCATGGTGTGCTGTGCACCAACACTTGTGAGGAGTGCCATATGTAGCTGTGACACATTCAACAGTTCCACATCCTGTGTAGGGGGTGTGGCTCAGCTGACTGTTCAGGTGCATGATCTGTTTGTTCTGTAGTTTGTGCATGACACATATTGGGAATCAATGTATTCCACCTGCTGCCATGCTTTTGGCAGTGGGGGTAGCTGCTCATCCATTCTACATGTGATATCTCCTGGTATGATGATGTGGACTATTGTCAGTGGGGGAGTGGGTATGTACATATGGGCCTGTCTGTCATGATGTTGGCATTGACACTCGGGTACAGTTGGCCCTGACTCAAAACATACATGGGTGTACATTGATATTTATGACATAGCTGAAGGAGGTGTCATGATTCAGTCTGGACTCCCTCTCAGCTCCTCTTTACAGAAAACTAACGAACATGAGCACTAATCCCTGTTATACTCTTTTACACGCTTAACACCCTACTGATCCTTTGTGATCAGGCTACAGAGTATGTCATGATAATATCCTGGCATGTCCAGGGGTCGGTTTTGTGTGTACTCTTCAGTTTAGCTGGTGGATATTGTGATATTGACACAATGTCACATCTGCCTCATGTACACAGACAACCCTCTCCTCCTCCCGACAACCTCAGATATATGTGTGAGATGCACCTATATAGACATACAGGGAGCTGAACTCTCTCGACCCATGACTGGCATAGTCTATCAGGTGGTGAAGGTAACCACACACACCACATATCAGTCTCACATATCCTCTAGCAACAGCACTCAAACCACATTAGCACACATTGACATACTCGGATGCTGTAAATGTACTCTACCTAAGCAGCAGAGACCTCCAAAGCAGGCACACACACACACCTGCTACCCCACTACAATACCCACATATCACAAAGTTCACAATGTCAGTGTGCCACACAGTCACTGCCCTTTGGGCTAAACAACACACCTAATACACTTGTAATAGGCGACACTTATGTTCAGACACACTGACGAACCACTCACCAGCCCTGACAAGGGAATAGTCACTTTGGGCTGTCTGTTTGTTGTGTGCCAGGATCTGCCGCATAACACAGGCAGTCAGGTCACTCCAAAGCAAGTACAAGACTGGCACCATCATTGTCCATGCTGGTGTGTGTAACCTCAGACGTTACTCCCTGGACCACATGACATGATACATGGAGGTACGCTCTGATCATGTAGCCCAGGCCAGTATGACCCTGACCTTGTCTAGCATCTTACACCCACCAATTATGATGTCACAGTATACAAACACACATATCACATTTAACAGTTGGCTAACAAATTTGTTTCATTCATAGGGGATACAGTGTCTGTCAGAGTATGGTGACATGCTCATCATGCCACGTAGCTTCACTATGGACAGCTTGCACCTGTCACCCTTGGACTTTGGTATGCTGGCTAAGGCTCTTGATACCACCAGAGTGCCTTTTTTAAGCAGGGCTCAGAAGACAAACCCACCTCCATAGACATTACAGGTTAAATGAAACTAAGGGTAATGCTGCTCAACAACAGTTGTGTTAACCTCATATTGTGGCCACTCAGGACTCTCCTCTTTATGGAGGAGAGCAATATCTGTGCACTGACAAACACCTGGTTCAGGCTCGCTTATGCACACCAGCACTACCAGGTTATGTTTCATACCATGCTGTCTGACAACAAGACTTGGAACAGACAACACAACTAGGGGGAGTATCCATATACATCACAGATACACACACCTCCAGGTTAGTAGCACTGCACAAAGCATCACAGACCATACATATACAACTACCATTGTGCAATACTGCCTTTCAGTTTGTTGCCTGCTACAGAACACACTCCCAAACTCAGGAACCACACTCGGCTTTTGTGGGAACTATGGAGAATATAAAGGTCTCCACAGACACCATTATATTGTGTGACTTCATATACACACATATTGACTGGGGATAATACTCAAGCCCCAACAACCTCACCCAACAGTCACTACAATTTGTGGACGCATATGCTTTGGCACAACCATTCAGCACAGCCACAAGGGGGAATACATATTGGACCTGCTCATCACTAACAAGGGGACTCTATGTTCCACACCAGCGATACACCCCTCATTGGTAAGTTCAGAACATATTTCACAGGACATACATATACCCTCCACACACCCATCCTGCGTAATCTTGGTGAACTTCTCAAGAGCCAACATCTCACTTCACCAAAGCAAGGTGGTATCCTTCAGAGATCCTGAGACAGTGACATATACGGCTCACACTGCTGCATCCTTTACATACACATTCTATGGACACCTAGTGGACTACATGGATTGTGCTATCCCAAATAACAACAAGACCCACTACTACAATGGCAGAGGACCTGTCTGGTAGACTCCAGCCATTAATAAGCTGTACAACGTCAGGAGGACGCTACTACATGATAGAGCACAATCCCAGACTGGGAAGGTATCTGTGATCTGTACTAGCAGACAGCTACAATCACTCATGGACTTTTCTAAGGGCCGCGTCTACCAGACAATTGCACCTGACACGTAAGACTATCACACGGCCTTCTTCAGTTATGTCAGGAACCTGGGTGGACACTCACTGATATCCTGTGAGTTACTGCATACTGACTAAACCTATCCTGAACCCACTGGCATTGCCTACATCCTGGCAAACAGGTTCAGTGCAGATATCTCCCACCCATCCCCCCTAAGGAGCAACTATCCATCCCAACAGAGTATAACCTCCCTGACATCACACAGTAACAGGTGAGTGCTGCCCTCCCCACAGCATACATCACAGTATCAATGTGACCAGATAGTGTCCCAGCCTGCATCATACACACGCATCATGACAAACGTAACCCTCACATTACATCACTGTTCAATATCGGAGTTACCACAGGATATGTACCCAAGGAATGGCATACTGCGACAGTGGTCCCACTCCACAGAGTTGGTGCCACAATGGACCACAGACAATATTGCCCTATAAGCCTATGTAGCCTGTTCTGCAAAGCTATGGAGCATATTGTCATAGGACTCCTACACATAGACATCGGGAACCTACAGACACTGTGTCCTACCCATTTCAACATTGTTGTGGGCAGATCTCGCCTCTTGAACCTGCAGGTATTCTTTAAATGGCTAACAGGTCCATCGACTTAGGGACGGCTGTCCACACAGCCTACCTGAACCTTGCAAAACCATTCAACACAATAGCCCACTGGGTCATTATGCATAGGCTCACCAGCATCAATTTGGACACATATCTCACACAATGAATTGATACCTAGATCAGGGATAGCACCCACATGGTCAGAATTGCAGGTGCCATGTCTGACTATACACCAGTTACACATGGCATCCTACATGGCTTGGTCCTGGGATCTCTCTTGTTCAGTATATATTTGTCTTACGTACAGGCTATCACAGGGGGAATATGGCTGAACATGTTTGCACTTGACTGCAAACTGGGTGCCATGATCAACTCTCCAGCTGCCACATGCATACTCAATCAGGGTCTCACAGAGATGGATGACTGGTGCCTGAGCCATGGCTTGCAGCTAAATGCCATTAGTTGCATAGTCATCCCCTTTGGGAGTAACAGCATGCCCACACATTACCACATAGGTAGTACTCCATTACATACGGTAGGAGTTGTTAGGGGTTTGGGGACATCACTTGTTCATACTGTCGCCTTTAATATTCATGTTGCCAAAGTGGTTGGACACTTTCTATGTGTGCCACCTTATCCCATATGGTTTCACATCTAGATCGAGTGAGGTCATTGTGCCCCTATACTCATCAAATCCAGGCTTGGTTACAATGCCACATTTGGGGTGTGCCTTACCTGACACCTGCAGCAACTGTACTGGCCATGGATGGTCCTCACCAAGCAGATCTAGGGACTCACACAGATACCCTGCATAGTTCAGATGCAGTAACTCCAGCTCTGCTCAGTCACTTACCACCTAGTCAGATATGATGTGTGCCTGTTGTTTACAGCTATACCCAAACCAAAAATACTGGACATGCTCCACCTCAGGATATCCAACTCCCTTGGAGCTACACACTGCAGGGACGTATACCTCAGCACAGATGTTAATAGGACATTGTGGAGGGACAGATTCTTATCCCAGAGGCTCCACTCACTACAGACTGTAATCCCAGTTTCACATAGGCAGAGCCACCCACTGACCACCTACTGGAGACATCTTGACGACTGCATGGGTGATTGTATATTTACCCCTGGGATATCTTCTGTGTCCCTGCTAGACAGAGGCACACTAGCATAAACGTACATGGGCTATCTTGTGTGACCTACTATTCACACACACAGTGTAGTAATCTGACAGGGTTGTGAATGCCAAACACACTCTGGCTAGGCTTGTACATGCCCTAGGGCAGATAGCCTAGTATCGACATCTAAACCTATGCTAATGTTCAAGATGCACAATGTTTATTGCTGATACTGTTTGCAGGTCTTTATCATCTTTGCTTTACCAGTTTCCATGAAGAACTTCAGTATCTGCAGAACATATTTGATTATGACAGGGTTCCACTTTATTATAGATGTGTCTGTTGTCATATAACTGTGTGCACAGGGCAGATTGCTGTATAGTGACAGGTTCCTGGGTTAACACATGCAACTGCCAGATATGCGTGGCCCACTGCTGTACTCAGACATGGCCTAAGTGTGTGAGGATGCCCAGTTCTGACATTCCATGTTTTGTTGTCTGACATTTGTCTCATTTATTCAAGTGTGTGAGCATGCCCAGTGTGACCCTTCAGTATATTGCTATCTGAGGTCCACTACATTTGCTAATGTGTGCGAACATGACCAATATTAACATTTATATTGTGTGTGTTGGAAGTCAGGTTCTGTTCTCACTGCAGGACTCACCTTTGTGTCATAACTCAACAAGGATTATGCTGTGCCTGCAGGGTTTCCATGAAATACTTTGCATAGACTTATCAACATTCCGTCATACAGGTGGACCACTGCAATGCTGTCATGGTTTAGTGTTTCAGTACTTTGGCTGGTTCGAGGCCCATCACTGCTTTATATTTTCATACTGAGCAGACCAGACTGCTTAAGGGCCTGTTAAGCAAATATGAGCATGTTGGCTTTTGTTCAGCTATGCCCTACTTAGACCAGGCTTGTCCGACATTGCTCAATATTCACCAACATTGCTGGACGTTGCCCAATATTACTGAACATTGACCACAGTTGTGCTAGTTGGTGTGTGCGATTTTGTTTGCATATACTACATGGTGGTAATTGCTGTTTAGCACTGCTTTATATTGCTTAACACATGACATTCATGCCTTAGGTGGTGCTGCAGGGCTGCCTATGTCAGTTGCACATACTACACTCTCTGCTCATGTTTGGAAGCAGGTAGTGTCAACTTAGGCATCCCTTTTACTTTATGTGTGAGAAGGAGAGAAGTATCATTTCCAGAGTTCCTACTGAGCCAGTGTATGTGCTATGCGTTGCCTGTTTGCCAAGGCTAAAGCATACTGGGCATGCCTCCTGCTGCCTACTGGGGCAGGCTCAGGTTGTTCCTCCTCCGAGTCACACTCTGCATGTGATGGCCTTGGCAATGGTGGGGGGCTGTTTGGCCCAGGCCTATGCTGGTCCTGCTGCAGCTGTTTTCGCAGGATCATATTTTGTAGCATAGCACATACCATGACAATTTGGGTACATGTAGTTGGTGAGTACTGCATGGCTCCACCAGATGTGTCCAGGCACCGGAACTGTGACTTGAGCAGCCCAAACACGCACTCTATTACATTACGTGTTTGTGCGTGTGCCTCATTATGGCGTTCCTGTTCAGATGTCTGTGCATTTCTGATCGGTGTCATCAGCCATGGCTCCAGTGCATAGCCAGCATCCCCCACTAGGTGACCATGTGGGATGTCCCCATTGGCAAATGTCTGGTACAGCTGCATCAGATGCCAGATATGGGAATTATGGTAGCTTCCAGGGCAGCCTGCACACACATTCATTATTATGCCCTGGGCATCAAACATGACCTGGCAGTTGATGCAGGGGAAGCCCTTGCAGTTTAAGTAGACCCTACCCCGCTCGCTGGCTGGTGCTTTGATACATATGTGCGTGCCGTCTATTGCACCCACTACCTCAGGGTATTCCGCTATTTGCTGGAAGAGATGCATATTGCTGGCCAATACCTCATGGGAATTGGGAAAATATACATGATCACCGACATGTGCTGACATGGCATCCAGAAACTGGTGTAGTACCCTGGATGCTGATGCCTGTGGTATCCCCATCATATCACCAGTTGGTCTCTGGAAGGTACCTGTTGCTAGTATTCTTAGGCCAACACATACCTTGGTTTCCACTGGGATGGGTTCCCCTCTGTTGGTTCTGTGTGTAAGGCGTGGCCTGCCTAGCTCAACAATTTGCTGCAGGAGGTCTCTGTCCACTCTATAGCGCTCCACTATCTCCAGCTCATGTAGCCCCTGGTAGGTTAGCCTGGGCCTGTACACTCTTCTCTATCTCCTCACTGTGGGTTGTCCAGCAGCATTTCCATTGTCACCACCCTCAGCATGTTGCATATGTCGCCTTATAACAGCAATGGCAGCCTCTAACATTTCTTTGTCTCAGTAAAGCTTTTTCAGTTTTCATTTCTATTAGCTTACTGCAGTGTCTGTTGTGAGAAACATAATGGACTGTTGTTGGCAGAGTTTTAAGTGCTAGGCTGGGTTGAGCTAGTGTACTGCCTGTATAATTGCCTGATTCTGATTGTTTTCACCTGCTAGCTCTGCTAGTACTCGCCGGTAGCTTCCTACTATTTGTTGTGCTTCCTTTTTCCTTTCTGTTTCCTCAGGGGGGGAGCGCCGCGCACACAAGCGCAAACATGTGCACAGCAGCTAACACACACGCACACATGCTTGCATGGACTAAAATCTGCTTATTCGGGTTAAAACATGCGCACACCAGTGCAAACGCACTTACAACTCTTTAGTCTTATACATGCTTACTCCGGCTTAAACGCATGCACTCACGCTTACACACGCGCACTCTGTCTTACTCGGGTTTACAGGCGCGCACACACGCACATGCACTCTCAGCAAGAAACTTTGGTGTTATCCACGGCATACACCTTCCATTTCTTGCCTTTCCCTAGCCTACCTGTTGACACACCTCTTTCCATGATGTGTAAATGACAGCGGACACATGCCACTCTGCTCCAATAAGCTTCACTTCTTTCATACATACCCCCCTTGTGATGTCACCTATCTTCTACTCTGTTCCTCCCCATATCCTACTCCTGTACTCCACTGACTGTGCTCATTTGCTATGTAAACTAGTGATTCACTATCCTAACACTCATTTACATAGGATTGCCTACTAATGCTTGGTTACATGTCTTAGACTGAGCTTCCCTCCTTAGCAACCTCTACTCGGTGGCTATGTTGTCTTCAGCCTGCCATTCCCTTGCATTGTATATTACCACTTTCAATACAATCCACATTTGTGGGTATTAATTTGTAGTATTCTGGGTTTTAGAGCGCAGCCCGTTTGCGGTGCTGCACTAAGCTTATACATCGGAAATCGCTGAAAAAAAAAAATATTTTTATTTTAATTTTGCATCAGGGAACATTTCCAGTGGCCGTATATTTGGCCATTGGCATTCTTCCTGCACTGGATACAACCTTTATTTGGAGCTGTCATGGCTCCATTTTGCTATTTGCAGAAAGTACAGTTTCGTACCTACCATAAACGTAGATGTTCAAGTGTACACCCTGCTGCAGTCATCACACTTGGGTTATCTTGTCGTCAGGCGGTCCTGCAGTTGGCCTGAATTCCAAAGTCTTGGTCCGGCGTCGGTTGCTGTCACTTCTTCCCTGACGTCAGTGCACTAGGGGTATATATAATGCATCCAACACCACTTTCTTCAGTTTTTCTTGCCCCAGATGTCAGGTGCCCCCAAAAAGGTGGTCAGTAATTAGTACCAATATAAGAAATTTAGCACAAACACAACATCCCTCCAGCTATAAGCAAATACATCAGTAAGGTATTGTAAAGATTTAGCCAGTTAGATCAGAGGGGATGGAGGGAGTGTAACTTGGACTGCAGCAGGGTGTACACTCGAACATCTACATTTATGGTAGGCACAAAACCGTACTATGCTCATTATGTTACCCTGCTGCAGTCATCACACTTGAGTAGAATCCCAAAGCTAAGGATGGGAGGAGGAGTCAAAGAGGGTTAGAGGGGGCTAGAAGACCCTGCAGAACTGCAGTGGCAAAGCCAGCTCTAGTCTTAGAGTAAAGTGGTAAGTGGTAGTGTTTGGTGAAGATGTGTACTGAACTCCAAGTTGCAGCTTCCAAAATCTCCTTGGTTGGGACCCCCCTGAGGAAGGCTGTAGATGTAGCTGTTGCCCTGGTAGAGTTGGGCCTTATGGTAGCAAGAACTGGTTTTCCATGATGGGTATAGCAAAAGCAAATGCAATGTCCTATCCATTTGGAAATGGTTTATTTTGATGTAGCCTTCCCTTGCGAAGCTGTAGCATAGGATACAACGAGCTGGTCAGATTGTCTGAAAACCTTAGTTTTATCCAAGTAGTAACGAAGTTGCCTGTGAATGTCCAAGGAATGCAGGAGTCTTTCTCCTTTGTTCTGTGGATTTGGAAAGAAGGTGGGTAAGTGGATGGTTTGATTTAAAGCCATACTAGATACCACCTTAGGCATGAAGGAAGGATTAGTTCATAGAGAAACTCTGTCTTGATGGAAAATGAGGAAAGGTTCCACTGCCATTAGTGCCTGAAGCTCTGAGACTCTTCTGGCTGAAGTTGTTGCTAGCAGCAGGGCAGTCTTCCATGATATAAACTTTAGATCAGCAGAGAAAGCTGGTTCAAAGGGAGGTAGTGTAAGTTTTTCCAGAACAAAATTGACGTCCCATGTTGGTGTAGGTGATCTCCTGGGGGGGCCTAATGTTTTTTGCCCCTCTGAGGAACTGCCTTAGAAGTGGATGTGAAAATAAGGGTGGATCCGTGTTGTAGTGGACTGAAATAGCTGATGTGTGGATTTTAATGGAAGAAAAAGAAAGTCCTTTGTGCAACATCTCAGTTAAATACTGTAGAATCTGAGGTATGTGAGGCTGAAGGGTATTTTGGCCTTTAGCTTGGTTCCAGGCACAAAACCTTTTCCATTTGTCTGAGTAGGCCTTCCTGGTGCTGGGCCTCCTAGCTTCCAGAATAACATCCATAACTGCTTGAGGAAGAGGAGCTGGCTGGATGCATAGGTGATTTTCCATGCAGCCAAATTTAAGGTTTTGAGCTGGCTGTGTAGAATCTGATTGTTTTGCTGTGTGAACAAGTGGGCAATTTGTGGTAAAATCCAAGGTGGGCCCTGGGTCATAATCCTTAATAGTGGGTACCAGTGCTGGCGTGGCCAGTCTGGGGCTATGAGTATCAGTCATGGTCTCTCCTTTCTTACTTTCAGAAGCACCTTTGTGAGAAGAGGCAATGGATGGAAGGCATATACTGTCAGGTTTTTCCAACTGAATGAGAGTGCGTCCACTTTCCAAGCTTGATGGTGAAGTGTCCTTGTACAACATTTTGTTAGCTGATAGTTTTGGGGGCTGGCAAATAGGTCTATGTCTGGGAGGCCCCATTTTTGAGTTATCATTGAAAATACTTGTGGATCCAGTTTCCACTCGTGGGGATCCATGATGTTTCTGCTGAGGTCGTCTGCCAATGTGTTCTTTTTTCCTGGCAGGAATTGATCTTGTAACTGAACTTGGTAAGCCAGTGCTGTGTTCCACAAGGTCATTGCTTGCCTGCATAGAAGGTAGGAGTGTGTACCCCCTTGTTTGTTTATGTACCACATTACTGTGGTGTTGTCCATCCTTATTGCAAGTTGTCCTGGATGTAATAGGTTCTTGAAGGCTGTCAGAGCATTCTGTACAGCTAGCATCTCTTTTTGATCGATGTGCAGATTCCTTTGATCTGCAGACCATATGCCTTGAATGCACTGTCCTACCATGTGTGCCCCCCCCAGGCGTAGTCCGAAGCATCTGTTGTAATAGTTTGCCTGGCTGGGGGCAAGGTGAAAGGCTGACCCTTGTTGAGGTGACATGCCTGTGACCACCGTAGAAACTCTTATTGAAGGCAGAGAATGAGAGGTATCATTGTGTCCAAGCTGTGGCTGTGTTGAGACCATACGCTTTTTAGGTACCACTGTAATTTCCTCATATGCAGCTTTGCAAATGGTATTAGTAGTATGCAAGATGCCATAAAGCCCAAGGCCTGCAGAATTTTTCTTGCAGGGAGTTGGGTCTTTGTTGCCATTGTTTTGAAATATTGAGTCAGTTGTAGTTGTTTGTCTGGCGTCAGATAAGCCTTCTGGGCCATTGTATTCAAGCTGGCAGCCAGGAATGTCATAATTTGTGAGGGTACTAGTTTTGATTTCTTTTCATTTACTGTGTACCCCAGGCAACTTAGAAGATGTTTTACAGAAGCCAGATGTTATAACAGGATGTCCTTGCTTTCTGCTTGGATGAGGCAGTCGTCCAGGTATGGGTATATTTGAATTCCTCTTTGTCTGCAGTATGCAATTACTGGTGCCAGGCATTTTGTGAAGACCCTGGGCGCAGTGGATAAGCCAAAGGGCAGTGCAGAGAATTGGTAATGGGTTGAACCTGCAATGAAATGGAGGTATCTTCTGCAACTTTGTCTGATAGGGACATGCAGGTATGCCTCCTTGAGGTCCAACGTTACTAGCCATGCTTTCTTGCCCAACAGGGGAAGAAGCTGCTGTAGTGTTAGCATCTTGAATTTGGGTACTTGTAAGAAGGTGTTTAGAATTGAAAGGTCCAGAATTGGTCTCCAGGCATTGCCCTTTCTGGGCACTAGAAAGAGTCTTGAGTAAAATCCTTGGCCTTGCTCCTGTGTAGGTACCAGCTGAATGACTCTCATGTCCATGAGAGCTGTAATTTGTTTTTGTGCCTCTGCCCATTGATTTTGTGGCAGGTTTGGCATTCCTCTTTTCATTGGCAAGGTGTGGAAATGGAATCTATATCCTCGTGAAATTATGTTTAGGACCCATTTGTCCTTTGTGACGGAGCACCAGTTGTCTGAAAAAAGTGCTAGCTTTCCTCCCAAGGGAGCTGCCAAGAGAGTGTTGCTTGGCCATATGAGGTGTAAGTCATTGAGTTTGCCTTCTAGAAGTTTGGGGCCTGTCTTCTCCTCCCTTCTGTGTTGCAGTGCCCCATTGTCGAGGTTTGTATTGGGCTTGTGGTTGCCCTCTGCCTCTTGGGCATCTGTATTTACCCCTCTGTGGTCTGTCAGTAGCTGGAAAGGACCAATTTTTTGTTGGCCAATTTCTGCTGAAGCGAGGGGGCTGTACCTGTAGAAAATCTTTGACTGTCTGCATAGATTTTGCCTTATCCTCCATTTTCTTTAAGACGTCTTCTGCTTTAACTCCAAATAAGACATCCTGCTGTAAGGGAGCATCTAGAAGCTTTGCTTTAACATGGTCAGGCAGTTTGTTCTTTTAACCAAGCATGCCTACGTATAACAGACCCAGTGACAGCTGCTCTGCAGGAAGCCTCTAAAGAATCAAAACCACATTGCAAAGTATATTTGCCCACCTGTTCAGTTGCATGCAACAGATCCTGCATTTCTTTCAATTCAGACTGTTGAGGGAGTGTGCTCATTTTTTGTCTTAACTGAGACATTAGAAATTGCTGATATTTTATCATGTGAAATTGACAATTTAGTGCTCTCATAGCTAGAGTGGCTGAGGTGTAAACCTTTTTCCCCCACACGTCTAGTGCTCCGGAGCCCCTTTCAGAGGGTACAGGATTTTTTGCCATAGAAGCCTTAGCCCCTTCGGGACCCTGGGAGATAGTCTCTGGATCAGCTACAGGGCTTTTATAAAGGAATTTGTGGGAGTCAGGCACTCTATAATATCTGTCTGGTTTGGTTGGAGCAGGAGGCAGAGAATCTGGATTCAAACTGGATTCTAAGTAAACATCATCCACAATGTCTAAAACTGGGGGGATGGCAAGAGGTCTGTGCTGGGGGAGTAAAAGAAACTCTCTGAGCCTTTTCTTTGAGTCAGAGTAGTCCTGACCTTCCCAGTGAAAATGTTCCCTCATAGTGTGTAAAGTTTCCCCAAAGGAGTAGTCTTCAGGGGGAGAAGCTGAGGGAATGGAATCCTCAGCATCTGAATCTTCATAAGGGGGGAAAAGAGTAATCTTGGTCCTCAGAGGAGCCTAGGGAAATAGAAACTTGATCAGAGGAGGCATAATCTTCCTCTTGTCTAGGCCTTTTGTCGGGGGGGTTGGGAACCCCTGATTAAAGAGATCAAATCTTCTGCCATTTTAAGCATCTGTTTCTTAGGCATGGGGCCTTGAACTGGAGACTGAAGTGCAGTCTTTTTTGGTTTAATGGGAGTCTTAAGCTTAGGATACGTTTTAATGGTGAGCGTCGTTGGTCTGAAGATGCCTTCAAAAACCGAAGGTGTTTCTGCAGCACCATCTCTTTCTGCAGTGTTGTCGGTAGGGGCTAAACAAAATGGCTGTGTCGGCCTAGCACTCTCCGCCAAAGGCTCCGAAGTGGTCTCGGGTTCCAAATCTGTGGTAGTCATGGGCTGCGTAGGAGCCTCACTGAAAACCGATGAACCGGAGACCGGCCCAGCCGAGGCCTCAGAGTCTGGCTTGGGTCTAGGCTGCCTGTCCTTATCCTTGCATTTTTTGTGCACGCCGGTAGTCGGTTTTTCCGACGGCATTGTGTAGTTAAATTTTCTACCGAAGTAGTGTCGTGCGAAATCAAAGCGTCTTTTTATAGTACGCTTATTGAACCTAGCACAAAAGCGGCAACCAGTGATGTCGTGGTCTGGGCCTAGGCAAGGTATACAGTAAAAAAGAATGAAAATCCTTATGAGGTATTTGCTTCCCACAAGAAATACAATTGTTAACTTTTTCTGACATCGGTCTGAGGCAAGAAAAGTTTCCCCAATGGGGTACTTAGCTTTATTGAAGACTTCGGATCTGAAATTCGACTTTGAAAATCTCAGGAGTCAGCCGACCAGCACTTGCGAACAGCTTCTGCTTCGGGCACCGTGTGGCAAGAAAGACTGAAGAAAATGGCATTGGATGCATTATATATACCCCTGGCGCACTGATGTCAGGGAAGAAGCGACAACAACCAATGCCGGACCAAGACTTTGGATTTCAGACTGACATCGGGACCACCTCATGACAAGATAACCCAAGTGTGATGACTGCAGCAGGGTAACACGATGAACATCGGTACTCAGATGTCAACTGAGTACATTTCTGCAAATAACACTGCTCTTACTTGGATAGGTTCGGGTTTCCTGAATCGCAAATCTACCTCATTTGCATGCCTTTCACCTGCAGTTGAGGTGATTGTCATGTCCCAGCCCTGTCTGTGTAAGAGCCATTTTAGGAGCTCTCTTACACGCCCCTACAGGCTGTTCCTGGATCGCTCGTCGGACATGATGGCTGCATGGAGTCTTACTCTACTCTTAGTCTCTGTGCAAGCCATCGTGAATCCAGCCCTATGGGATGAGTGGGGTGTGTTGCGAATGTTACACATCCCCACATGAGTGTCAGGTGCAGTCAGGGTTGGTGACAGCATTACCCCCAGCAGGGCTGCATATGTGCATCCCCCACAAGCTGTAGTGTTGTATGTTGGGAGGTGAGCATTGACTGTGTACATGAGACAATTGCTCTATTGCCACATGTATGCCATATTCATCATATAGACAGGCAATAGCACTGGTACATGACAGCTGGACATGCCTGTATATACAACCATGTCTCACAAGATATGTGAGTTACATGTGTACAACAGCTGTTGTACTGTAAGCAAACTGGGAATGTAAGGACAGACAGTGTACCTGTGAGAAATGGTGTGGAATGGGTGCTATATTAATCAGTAGCTCATGAGGTGCTCACAAGTTCTGAACAAGTGCTGAGCATGAACATACAATACAGATAGGGTGTTGGATAATATCAACCCACAAGTGGTGACAACAGTCATAATTGGTGGCACCGCACTATAACCCTGCAGAGTATGGTCTGCAAGTCCATGAAGCATTATCAATGTAGATGTTAGCAATACAGATGTACATGACAGTGCGGATGTTTGACTACATATACCTTTGTATGTCACAGGAGTATTCTACCAGTGGCCTGTTGACAGAATCACAACTACAAAAGGTTCCAGAGTGACATGTGCATATCACACCAGTGCCAGCTACAGTAAAACAGGGTTAATGTGTTGTACTCCACCATCATTGTAGCCCATACCACACAGACAAATGTCAAGCATCTGTGTATGTAAGGATGTGAATGGCCATGACCTATGAGCAATAGCTGTCTCAGTGTTGTGAACAACATACAGAATGGGCTGTGTGGGTGAGGTGTGTGACATATGTGCACATTCTGATGGATGATATCAGCATTGTCACCGCTAGGTGAATATCACTGTACCCATTAACTACCACCTAGGCTGTGGTCAACATTATGGACACTGTGTAAGGGATGGTGCTGTGCAGTACACCTCCCTGAGTTGGTGACGTCTCCAGGCCCCTTAGGTAGTCATACGAGGTACTCATGTCATGACAGGGTGCCATCCATGAGCACAGAGATCATTGGCCAGGTATACACAGCACTTGGGTGACCAATATTGGATCACATATCACCTTTAAGGGGTATTGGCCATGCGTGGATGGGCGATACCAGCCTTCACAATCCTCACCTCCACTATGCAGCATGCTGTCTACCTTGCATAAAGACATTTGCTACACTACAATGTTGGACATGCTACATGTCCATATCCTGATCTGAAAGACATACGTCATGGGCAGCCACCATCCTACTACTAGTATTGCCACATGCTGGACAGATCCCTGTGCCATACATGTGACATACTCCTGCCATACCATGCAACCCTGTCCATCAAAGCTGCACATGTCATCCCTGTCATACATGGTATAATGGCCGCATGGTAGATGTAGTATCAACTGTCTGGATCAGTAATGTGGCACTGATGCACCTCGCGGTGGCATTATGGCTGTCTGGTACAGCTAGTAAACCTTGCTCGTACATGCTATAGTTGATAACCATCCCTGCGAATGACGTCCGACTAGCCATTGTCCCATGTCTATCACATGTGCAACACAGGCGATCCGTGGCAGGATGTTGAACAGCTGTACAGTGCCGTGTAGATGTATATGGCAAAACTCATGCATGTAAAGGTTTCCATGCGTATGTGTGCATTGTCACTGCTCAAGTCCATTAAGGCTGTGTATGTGTTGATATGTAACATATACACAGCATCAAGGTCAACAGCATTACCGTGGACACATCCAGGCATGTGCAGATAGGTAAGAATACCAGTGCAGGCAAACAGACATGCCCGCATCAAGACAGCATTCACATGGAATATGAACAATGTAATGAGGTGACACACATATATGGTGATGATATCCAATGCATAATGGGTGTTACATGTGTGTGACACAAACATGTCAGTCGTGCCAGTGTCATGATGATTTGCAAAGAGAACTGTGCAGATATACCAGATTTACTTGAAATGTATGTGCAGCAGTATCTCTGTACATCTCTGAAACTGTGACCTGTCACCATCATTATGTCTTACAGATAATGCCTCATACTGCCAGCAAACAGCCGCCAGGAGGATGATATCCTCATCCCGTACCTCCATGAGAACTACGAGGTGTTGTTCAGCCATGTGCCACAGCATGCTCAGCAGCGGGACGACCTGTGGCAGGATCTTCGCAGGAGGGTGAACGATGTGGTTGGCCATAACTACACCTGCCAGCAGGTGCGCAGACACTGCATGGACTTGATACGACATGCAAAACAGCATGCCACTGCAATAGCCAGGAAACAAGGTGGAACAGATGGTG